>NC_056751.1:395469531-395664531 GCF_019279795.1 Protopterus annectens
AACAGAGACTGCCTTAATTCACTTTCCTCTTCTCTGTTTCCTACAGACTCTTGATGGAATCTGTACCCCACCTACAAAGCTTCAAAGGATCCAATCCTATGTGACCTCCTAAGCAGCCGCAAAGCAAACAACACTCTAAATACCTACTCAAAAGAGCTTACCTTCTAACACAGCATAAGTAGAACCTACTGTATAGATAAGTATCATTCTCAAAAAATCCCTGTTTTAAGGAATAGTTTACCTTTTAATGTAAAGCAACGAAGCTCCCTGACTGTCTTTAACTGCAACCTAGATGAATGGATAAGAATCTGTAAATGTTTCCCAGTGTCTGGATCTTCAAACTGTCATTGACATGGGATAGAATTAGATAGTAGTTATCATGTTGTAGGGTGATGTTAAACTGAGATGTTGGGGCTAGCCTACAACTGAGTTCCCTGATCAACAGCTATTATGAACCTGCAAACCTCGAAGTCCACTTGGGCTGTGTTAGAAAGAGGACAAGTCTTATTTCCAGTTATGCTACCCTTGTTGTGCTATTTTTAAGTTGCTAGCATGTAACTTGAGTTTGCAGTTGTTGATATAATCCTGGAGAGGCAATCGCATATGTGTAAAAATGCCACTTAGTGTTAATATCTTGGGTACATCACTAGGTTACAATGAGCTAATTAATGCATATTTACATGGCATAGATAAGTCTCATGTTTGGAAATTTTGAGGACAACAAGCATAGCTAAAATGGTCCAATAACACAGCCTCTTTTCAAGAAATCAATCAAAACATAGGGACTTACTTTTATACTTTACCACTATATTTCTTACAAGTTACTAATGACCAGACACTCTGCATGACAGGCCCAAGAAACCACCAGATTTATAAGAATACCAGGTGACTACCTCCATCTCTCAAATTACTGACATTGTACATATCTTATGTATTTTTTGAAATATCTGATTATTTCTGAAGCCACTATCATTTGTTCGAGAAATAAAAACAGTGTATGTGAAGTACACTTTCTTCTTAAGTTCCCTTTTGCTTTCAGAAAACGCATCTTGATTTCTTCCAATTCATTTTCTAAATGTTGTTGTCACATCCACAGTACTAGAATGTGTATTTATCTTCCTTCAGCAACCTGTATTGCAAATGATGCTGCTGATATGTTTGCCATATTTAATCCTCTTGGATACTTGGAAAGTGTTCCCTTAGGTGAATACACCCATCATTTCTGTATGTCTCCCCTGCTGTCATAGGAAAAGTGATGCATTCATTCACACCTATGCATTCATGCACACACATGGTTAAAAAAAGGGGAAAAAAACACTAAAGATTTCCTTGACTGGGTGTGACAAACCATATTTGTTTAAAGCTAAATGTGTCACTGACAGATGCTTCTAAGGTTTGGCTCATGCTTAAGTACAGTGAGTCTCTACTACCAGAATGTCCCACCTGTTACTACCTGCATGGCATTGTGGGGTAGTTAACAGGGATGTCATGGAATTACCTTTGTTAGCACATATAAGCCCATTCATTTGCTGCCAGCTAGCTGTTTAAATATGAAATGTGGCCTGTTCTTTTTCAGATGTGCAACTGGGATCCAGAATTTTTTTTGTGCTAGTCTGTATACCACCAAGGTCATCATATTCCTTATTAATGAATCCGTATGGGAAGCTAAACAAGTCGTGTTCCATTTAGCACCTCAGTTGATATTTTAACATTAAATAATAAAAGGGCATTTCTTAAAAGTCTATACATTCTTTGCTCAGTTGTGTTTTGACTGCAGTGCTCCAACCTGCTGAAGTACTGGACATATTTGTTAGTACCTACTGTGTGTGTGTGTGTGTGTGTGTGTGTGTGTGTGTGTGTGTGTGTGTGTGTGTGTGTGTGTGTGTGTGTGTTAGAGTTCTGTTATTTTAAACATGGATTATGCCCTTTCACCTTCTGAATATTGTACACTATAGATATACTTGTGAATCTAGCTGCACATTTCTTTAAATATGAATCCATATGATTCTCGGATATTTGCTCAAACTGAAGATCACTGACATTTAATTAGTATTATGAATCTAAGAAACTACAAGCGACATAAAGAAGACGTGTGAATCCTTTCTAAAGCTAGTCACTGAGTACAACATCTGTGATTAGCAGTATTGTAAGCAGAAAGGTGTGATGAAGTGCCTACTTCTAGAAAAGACATTTGTAACATTTCATGAGCAGGCATAGCTGAGTGTTAAGCAAAAGTGACTATTAGTCCTTTTATGATACAACTGTAAGCCTTTTTCCTTACAAATATACAAATACAAAAATAAAAGGACTACCTGACAGTTTATAACCTGCCTTTGTTCTTAGTGCTGCAACACTTTAATGTACCTTTTCATCTACTAAAAGTAATATAGTCTATGATTCATGTATTCTAGCTTTCTGTATAGCCATACAGTAACAGTAATCATGAATAAAATGGTAACTTGCCTTTCACTTATTGTGTATCATGAAAGAGGAACAGCCTGACCCCTGTTTCTGAAGTAACTGAAATACAATAGTTTTTTGAAATTAAACTTGTCCCCAGCTGGAGATGAAAGCAAAATGTTCTTCCATGTTTTATAGTTCTCCGGAACTCATTATCTCAGGCCACATAACAGTGGATTGCAGGCCCTAAAATGTCATTTGAACTGTATGTAGAGCTCTATCTGCGCGCACACACACACACACACACACACACACACACACACACACATCTCAGGCCACATAACACTGGATTACAGGCCCTAAACACACACACACACATCTCAGGCCACATAACACTGGATTACAGGCCCTAAAATGTCATTTGAACTGTATGTAGAGCTCTATCTGCATGCGCGCACACACACACACACACACACACACACACACACACACACACACACACACACACACACACACACACACATCTCAGGCCACATAACAGTGGATTACAGGCCCTAAAATGTCATTTGAACTGTATGTAGAGCTCTATCTGCACGCACACACACACACACACACATATATATATATATATATATATATATATATATATATACTTGTGTATATTTATCTATACCTATAAGTCTATGCATACAATGTAAGGTTTCATTTCATTTCATCAAGTTGCTTTTGTCAAAAGTAAGTTTTGTTGCAGTTTGTCCAACAACTGATGTTCGAGAGTTGCTTTGTTGGTGGATGAACTGTATGTTCGATACAGCGCATGTATGTATAGGTCACAGTATAAGTAAATGCCAATGTGTCATTTACTTATGCTGCTAACTTGCAAATTGAGGTATTTAGGATCAGTCAGGGAGTGGGAGAGGAGTTTTCTGGTTAGGGTTCAAGAGGGGAATTTTAAGATTAGGGAGCAGGAGGTGGAGTTTTAAGGTTAATGAGGGGGAGACGAGTGTTTGGGAGCAATTTGGGACTCAAATTTAGGAAGCAAAGTCTCATTGGAGTGTGATTGGAACAGGAAAGCTGGAAATAGGGCAGGTAATATTTCAGTTTATTTGATAGGTTTTAGTAGTTTTTGACTGGTTAGGATTCAACAAAATGTATATCTTATAGGTCTACTTCAGATTGTCAAAATAATGGAACATTGAACCACATATGGCTGAGACCATATGCATGAAACTTGGGAACATCGAAACCTAAATTTAAAAAAAAATTGCTGCAGCAGGGGAGATACACCCTCCTGCACCCTCCATACCCCCTGCTACTTAAATATACCAACTCCAGGATCACACTTACATTGAAGTGAATGGGAAAATGTTCTACAAAACAATGTTTTCGTCTCAGTGATCTGCGGTTCGACGTTAAGGCCATTTAACAATCTGAAAGGGACCCATGTATATATATATATATATATATATTTGTATATATTATTTATATATATATATATATATATAATATATATATATATATATAAAATATATATATATATATATATATATATATATATATATATATATATATATATATATATATAAAATATATATATATATATATATATATATGTGTGTGTGTGTGTATTTGTATGTATCTGTGTGTATATGACTATCCCACACATTATCAAAGTATACAAACCTCAATGTACAAAACACTTGTTGTGGCTTTCGGCTTTTCCCGGTTAGGGGTTGCCACAGCGGAACTCTGGTCCGCTAATGATTGGCAGTAGATTTTTATGTGCCGAGTTGCCGGCCCTGATGCACAACCTTCAACGAAGGTACGCCCATTCACGCATGTCTCCACACAGAAGACGCTGTAGCTGAGAATCGAACAGGACAACGTCTTACTGCGAGGCAACAATGCTACAGCAGCACCACCACGGCAGTTCAGTGTAAAAAACACTGATGCACATATTTCAAACACAAACTAAATGACAATAAATAAATAAATAATGAACACAGCTATTAAAAAGGAAGCCAGATAGTCTCCTTTTCTGATCAATAAACTCTAAGCCTAAAAGTCACCTCAGACCAAATTTGTCTGAGTAGTGTTACAGTTAGGGAAAGGGTTTTTTGCAATGTAATTTGTAGGGCCTGGTTTAAGGGCAGGATTAGAGTTACCTCCCTTCATACCTCTCGGCCAAGAGACATTGAAAATAGGACAAAGATCATTGAAAAATAGGAACATCCAGTTAAAAATCGGGATATCTAAAATTAGTATAAAATGTGAGCACCGAATATAATTCCAGTAGGAATGTAAGAAACTACAAAAAAAATGTGTAAAAAACAAAGTGACAACATTTATATAGAAATATAAGTACATTATCAAAGAGACAGTGTAAAATTTAAAGACTTCAATGGAATGGATCTCAAAATTTTATCATGCAAGCTAATTTACTTTGCTTCATAAAAAGGGAGTTATAAGATGTGTGTTCTCTTTATCAGTGCATAGGTTCATAGGTATATACTAGGCTTACAACCGCTGTGGCCTTTATAAGCCTAGTCATGCATCCCAAATGTATCTCACAAGTTTATGGATCTTAGAAGTTATTTTAAGGGGTATATGTAAGGTAGGGCAACCGGAAAAGCCGAAAGACACAACAACATGTAAGATAGGACAAAACTTATAGACTGCCTCTGTCTATTAGAGACATAAGCAATAGACCCAAAGTGTATTTTTGATTTTCCATCCACTGGTGCAGGTTTCTTTTGAATATTTGTAGGGAAGAGCTCTGCTACACAAATATGGGATGCCTGTTCAGGAGAAGGGGAATTGTCTGAGACACATACCTGTCTCTCCAACATGTACTATTTATGTCACAAGCAAAGTTTATATACCTAGATTGAGTAATTATGATGCTATTCATTTTCCAGATATGCAAAAGATCCATCAGAGTGCGATCCAAGGATGCCTCATATGCCAGGCATAGATCACCTGTCAACAGTCTGCAGGAAACAGAGTATAGCTATAGGGCTTTCAGGTGATATGCATTGGACATGCTGTTTACGCCCTGAGTTTTTCTTTTTTGTGAGTAACCTCTGTGGACTTATCTGTTGTTGAATGCGCCTCGTCTGGTACATACCGAAGGGGCCGCTGTACTCAATGATGGGCCAGATGATGGCTGAATGGAGTGGAATGATTACTTCTTTGGACCTAGATGCCATGCCCTTTCTTACAAGTTGAGCAACATCTAATGATTTCCTTACTACCTTACACACGTATTGGTAGAAAGCTGAGAAATGTAGAATGATTTCCTTACTATCTTAGACTTATGTTGGTAGAATGCCAGGTTACTACCCACATATGTACTCAAATTCCTGACTATTGATTCTACTCTTTGGGGTGTTTTGCTAATGAGATAATTTTCTAGGATGGCTTACTTCCCAAAGGGTGCCATTAGGCTTTTCTTGGCACTAGGTTTTAGGCTGTTGCTTTGGTATCAGTCATTTGTCTATGTTAGTTTTTCCTGGAGGATGTTAGTATTTTGTGGGGAATCTGTGACTGCTCCTAGTTTGTATTCATCTGCAAACTTGGTCAGTCAGGGGTCCTTAACATTGGAATTGACTTGTGAAAAATAAATGCTACAAAAGGAGCAGACCCAACACAGAGTCCTGAGGGACTCCACTAGTAACCAGCCTCTTTGTGTAGGTGGTTTCCTTTATCCTAACTTCCTGGGTCCTATCTAAGAGCCAGCTGGCTATCTAGCATGTAAAATAGAATGTATGCCTATATCCATGAGTTTGTTTACAATGGCAGTGTGGGATATTGTATCAAATTCCTTAGCCAGGCCAAGGTAGGCATTATGCTCTGCTTGCCATCATTGATTGCCTTGATGGCCTTCTCAAAGAAGTCCACCAAGCTGAGTAGGCATGATCTTTCACTGGTGAAACCAAACTGGATTGGATTCAGTGTTTGAAGGTTTTCTATGTCCGTATTAATGATTTCCATGATAATTCTTTCCATGGCTTTGCATAAGAGACTAGTCAGATTTATGGGTCTGTAGTTTCTGGGGTCCATTAATGGCCTGCCCTTGTGCAGATCTCCATTTGCATGGCACAAAACCTGTTATGGTTAAATAGTGACTTCAGTGATACAAATAGGTCGTGGTTCAGACTATTTAGAAGCAGAGCCAGATCCAGCACTTGGTAACCTAAGTGGCTGCCTAAGCCCCTCTGGCTTGGGAAGGGGCCACTACTGGCTTGGGTGGCCTACTGCCAGATAATTTACACTTCTTCATTGATGTTGCATGCAGAGTACATCTGGGCATGCTCATACATATTAAAGCAGTTGTCGAGAGTTGCCATACCTTTCTGTTCACACATTAGAGCAGTTATGGATCATTGAATTATGTTTAAAACAAGCAAGTAGAGACTGTTATGGAGAATTATGAATGACAGAATGTGTGTGTGTGTGTGTGTGTGCGTGCGTGCGTGCGTGCGTGTGTGTGTGTGTGTGTGTGTGTGTGTCTGTGTGTGTGTGTGTGTGTCTGTGTCTGTGTCTGTGTGTGTGTGTGTGTGTGTGTGGTGCCCCAAGTAAGGATGGCAGGTTGGTTAACATATTCAGGATCAAACCCTGTACCTTGCATACAGGATACTAGAGCAAGAATTCTCTAGACAAACTACCAAACTGTCATCAGCAGTTATATTTTCAAGGACTGTTGAGTTTCAGTGGATTTGCAAAGAATGTTGAATTTCTGTACATTTTCAGTGACTCTTGAATGCCACTGCGTTTTTAGGGGTTGTTGAGTTTCGGTGCATTTTCAAAGAATGTTAACGTTATATGCATTTTAAAGGAATGCCAAGTTTCAAGGGAAAATAATTTTATTATTGCTCATGTTGTCTGTTTTCAATGTGCAACTGTTTTGTTTAGCAAAGGGCCATCATCAGTGTTTGTTTTATCAAATTTGCAAGCAGTGTTAGTAGCATTACAGGTAGCATACTTGTCTTTGGTGCAGAAGACTGTGAGTTTTATTCCTATATCATGTAAATGGAGTGATTATATTGGAATACCCTTCAAGGGTGGATGGGGGTGCTACACTCCTGAGTGGGTCATTCTATGGATGAAATTCCTAGTAACTATGAACTTGTTGCCAGTTTGACAGCCTTTCTGTACTGCAATATTACCAGCTTACCATTTTTTTTTAATATAACATGAGCGATTTATTCTTCAAGGGTGGTAGGCATTGAATTTGTACATGAAACACTGAAATGTAATGTTGTTTGGCAGCAACATCCTCTTCGTTAGTTTTAGATCTCTTTACTGTGGAATTAGTCAGATCACTTTTACTTCTGCAGAGATTGCATATATTGACTGACATTGGTGGATTGTAATGACAGATGTTTGTGTTGCCTATTATGGTTGAAATGTTCTGTAATGGGTAGTTTTTTCATTAATGGTGCATATGTTTTGTTTCATTGTTTGCTGGAAAAATGTTCAAACCTACACATTTAAAACTCACTCAAAGAAGTGGTGCTTTATATACAATCAGGATTGTGCATCAAAGAACACATGTATGTATGCATGGTCCTGAAAATATGTGCAAGAGGCTTGTGGTTTGAAATCAGCTGAAAAGTAAACTTAATCCACCACTGGCCAGATGCATTTTTTTTAATGTGGATTTCAATATTGTTTCAATGAATGTGAGTTTCAAGGGCAGATAAGTTTATTGTTCATGCTATATCTGTTTTCATTCTGAAACTCTATTATTTTGTTTACCAAATGGCTATCGGTGTTTGTGCTATAAAATATGAAATCGAAGTTTAAATATCTCTAAGCAGTATAGAAGTACAGAAGAAAATAGTGTGTACACTGAGAGGTTTGAACAGTGTTTATGGTTACTGGGGAGAAATAGCCAAGTAAAGGGACACTGGAATGGCTGGGGGGATCCTGTCACAGAGTTCCTGCTTGGGGTCCCTAATCCATTACCCTGGTTAGGGCACCATTTGACCATGCTCTCTATCTGTTTATAAGGCATCCTGGGATATTATCGGCCCCATTGATGCAGTGTTTTTGGCCTTAATGAGTGCACCTAGGACCTGTGCCCTACTGATAGTTGGGGTGTTGTTTGATGGCATTTCCTGGGGATTGGCTGGGGGGGGGGTAAATTGGAGTTAAATATGTCAGCCAGTAGACTTGCTGTATCTTCTGGCTCAGTGCTGGTAAGTTTACAATCAGTTCTGCACCCTGCTGTGTGATGCCTGTGAAGTTTCAGACATAGCTAAAGAAATCCTTGCTGTTGTCCTTTGCCTGGAGGCTATCTTTACCTCAACTATGGCTTTTGTAGGCTTTATTTGCCCTCTTAGTTCTTTGTTTAGATTGATTAGTGTGTTTTTGTCATGTTGGGCATAGCATTTCTTAATCTTGACTATGACTTTTTCTTTTGTTGTACAATCTGTTTATGGTTGGATTCCACAAGGAGGGGTTGGTTTTTGAGTTATTTCGGGGCTTATTTCTGGTAAACGCAGCTGTCTCTATACATTTATTAACATAATTGCATAGGGTTTCTGTGAACAATTCTTTATAGACAGCTGTGTTCTCTGTTTTGGGGTGGGCTTGAAGTTCTGATAGGCTATCACTTAGTAGTAGGAAGTTTGCCTTAGAATAGTTCTTAAATGTTATGGGGTTAGCTGCGGTCACAGAATTGCTTTTATTATTAAGTAGACAGTTTTGTGGTTTGACCTTATCAGAGTGGACACTACATGGTGGAAGGGGAGGGGTATTACATTCTTTCTTGTTTGTGAGTACCAAGTATTGTATGTTTGTACTCTTAGTGGGAGTATGGACAATGTGCTCCAAGGTGCTTGTGTTTGATAAGAAACAGAGGCTTACTCAAGCTTTAAGAGTCAAGGGGAGGGCCTTCTTACTTTGATTTTTCAGTGCCTCATAGAATGAGTAGAGGAAATTGGACTCAGAAGAGCTTCCAAATTCAGATTTACAGTAGGGGCAGCCAGCTCAAAAGCCACAAAGTTTAAAAGCATAATAGTGACTGAATGGGTGGTGGTTAAGCTACAGTGCAAACGCACACCAGCAATAGTTTCACAGCACTTGCCACTATATAAGAATGCAGGTAAAGACCCTAAATAAGAAATATTACTTCTCACCTTCTCCCACTAATTAACTATATTTAATTCTTTTTGAATCAGTGAATTGAAAAGGAATTTTTCTAACTGATCCAAGCCAAGAATGTTTAAAACTGCAAGAAAAAAAATTAAAGTAAGATAAAACAAACTATATTATAATAAGAGCAAACAAATACAAAGAAGTTTCCAAACCTAAAATGAAAAAATCCTATCCAAATTCCAGTGAAGTCACATACCAGCAGAAGTCTCATAGCACTTAAAGCTGGAGTCTGGCCTTAGTGAGATCTTTAACTAGAATGATTGCTGTAGAAAGAATGTGCACCACATGAGGTGATGCTTCCTATAGTTAGAATTAGGCTCATAAGCATCTATGTACCCCATATATTATAATTCATGTTTTAATTTATTTTATATGTAGTGTAAGGTTAAAGCACCTAAGTACTGTATTTATTTATAAATATAGTGCAAGTTATCATATACAAAAGAAAATAAGGTAAGTTCTTCTAAGCAAAGCAGTTTTGTGGTTTAACTACATGCATAGCAAATACCTTTAAGTTAGTTTTGTACTTCAGGGTAGCAATGCTTGTTAGTAGCTTTATCTGAATTCATCTGTCAGGAACAATTTCCAACTTCTTCATCAAGGAATTCCTTTGCGATGCCTGATTCTTTCCCTCTCTTTCTCCCAAAGCAACTGCTCTCAACTCACAATCCTCTTTTACAAAGACCAAATAATCTCTGACTGTCCACCTCTCAGCCCTCATTTTATATTGAATTCACTAGCTCATTAAAAAGAAAACTGGTCTTACTAATACAGCCAGGTATTTTTCTGTTCTTACATACAGCGTAACAAAAATACATAATTTAAACAAACAAACAGCTGCTGACTAGTGTGCCTAAGACCCTGCAACAAAATTTGTCCATAAGACACTGGGTCTTCACTTAAAGATTGTGCCTCTGCCCAGATATAGATCTCTGACTGTGATCTCCTCTCCTAGGAAAACAAACAGCTGCTGACTAGTGTTCCTAAGACCTTGCAACAAAGTATGCTTTATAAAGTGTTAATAACAACTCTGTAACCATACAGCCTGATTTGTCTTAGCCTGTACACCCTACAAATCCTGTTGGGCACCGCATATTGAACAGCCAGTTTAAACCTTCTCAGACTCTCCCAATCCATGCTTATTTGCCAAGAAATAAGGGGAATTGCTACTTAAATCCTGTTCCCCTACCTCCCTATATCCAACAAAGACCATTAGTTTCCTAACTAGATTGAACTAGGAAAGGGATTCTCCTGCAGCAATTCTGCTAAAAGTATTTTAAATCTAGTGAAATGAGAAAGTGCTCTCGTACTTACTGATTGGACTTACTGACTGTTTTTTTTTTCCCCACTTCCCTGTCTGGGGTGTAGCCCCGCTCTGTTCGCTCCCCTCCCACCCCTATTCCCACCCACCTCCCAGTTCATTTCCTTTATACTTATATACTTAACCACCTACTTCCTCCCACATAAAACTCCTCCCCTTCCATTAACCCCTCCTAAACACAAGACACCTCTGCTACAGCAATTAACTCCAGCTGTATACCATGCCTTCCACACAACCAACCCCACTACTAAATACACTCCTGTATCCTACTATACTCATTACTGTATCCTACTATATCATTACTGTATCCTACTATACTCATTACTGTATCCTACTATATCATTACTGTATCCTACTATACTCATTACTGTATCCTACTATAATCATTACTGTATCCTACTATACTCATTACTGTATCCTACTATATCATTACTGTATCCTACTATACTCATTACTGTATCCTACTATATCATTACTGTATCCTACTATACACATTGCTGTATCCTACTATACTCATTACTGTATCCTACTATACTCATTACTGTATCCTACTATATCATTACTGTATCCTACTATACTCATTACTGTACCCTACTATACTCATTACTGTATCCTACTATAATCATTACTGTATCCTACTATACTCATTACTGTATCCTACTATACCATTACTGTATCCTACTATAATCATTACTGTATCCTACTATAATCATTACTGTACCCTACTATAATCATTACTGTATCCTACTATACTCATTACTGTATCCTACTATAATCATTACTGTATCCTACTATACTCATTACTGTACCCTACTATACTCATTACTGTATCCTACTATATCATTACTGTATCCTACTATACTCATTATTGTATCCTACTATATTACTGTATCCTACTATACTCATTACTATATCCTACTATATCATTACTGTATCCTACTATAATCATTACTGTATCCTACTATACTCATTGCTGTATCCTACTATATCATTACTGTACCCTACTATACTCATTACTCTTCTTGTTCTTTCCAACCTAACCTCATACCACACTCAACTTAGAAACCACACCCCTCCTCCCTGGCAGACAGACTCCACAATCAACCACATCAATCTAAATAGTCTCCCTATAGAGCAATACAACCTCACCCACACCCAACACCTTGCTTACCCACACTACAAAATAACAATCAAAATAAACCCACATAGCCTTCAAAGACTAAACACAATACTACACAAGATTAGCAAACTCTACTCACACCTACTCAAAACATTCACTAGTTGTGGTGACATACACCCCAACCCAGGACCTACATCACCTATCAACCACACCCCAAACCAGATAAATGCCCTTTACAATAGACCTACAACATCTACCCTCTTCTTAAACATCAATGTAAGAAGCATACTCAATAAAACACATGGCCTTCATACTTTGCTTACCCTATACAAACCTGAAATCACAATAGTAACACAAACATGGCTTAAGCCAGACCACCACAATGATGAAATTATTCCCCCAGACTGCAATATGATTAGAAGAGATAGTCTAGGAAAAAAGGGAAGGGGTGTAGCAATCTTCTTCCAAAATTACCTCACCATAGAGCAATTAGACTACAATAACCCAGAAATCAAAGATGTAGAACTAATCCTTGGCAAACTTAAAATAAATTCCAATAAGCACATAATCATTGCAGGTGGCTATATCCCACTAGGCAATAACACAACTGTTATGGAACACCTATTTAACTGGTTGTCCAACTCCTTTCCACATGAAACCATACTACTAGGGGACTTCAATACAGACTGGACAAAATGCTCCAGCCACAATCCCTCTGCCTTTCTAAACCTCCACAGGTTTACCCAAGCCATAATCACTCCCACAAGAAATGACAAAGCATCCAAATGCCAATCAATCTTGGACTGGATCCTAGTATCTGACTCCACTCAAGATCACCTATCCGGCTGTCTCCTAGACAGCCTAATTGACCATCACCCAACCTACCTAATTAGGTATAAATCACAATCTATCAACCAACCAATCCTCTGGGAAATTCACAACAAAAAGAAGTTTATAGCCACTAACTTCATCCAAGAGCTACAAAGTGTCAACTGGGCCCCCCTTAAACAACTAGCCCTGGACAAAGCAGTTGGACATTTCAACTCAACCTTCCTAAACATCCTAAACCATCATGCACCTTCCCGAACCATTAGAATAAAAACTAACTATGCCCCATGGCTCACCAAAGACACCAAAAGTAAAATGAAAGAAAGAGACAAAACGTGGACACAGTATCAGAGAAATAAAACCTTATGTCTTAGACAAAACTATCTAGAACTCCGAAACAAAACCAAAAAGCATATCAAACTAGACAAAGGCAATTACTACAAAAACATGCAGGAAAAACATGCTCATAGCCCCCAGAAATTCTGGGCCACTTTAAATAGCATACGCCACCCAGGAAAAGCCACCACCCCATCCCCAGTGTTACCTAGCAATCTTGAAGACATTCCCACACAATTCAACAAATTCTTTACCAAAACTGTCCAGACCCTGGCCAATGCCCAATACAATACCAGTAGTCCCACACCAACACATACCCCCACCCTTCTCAATACTCAACCCAACATCCCCACTTTTAACCTCCACCCTGTGTCCACCAGGGTAATTTCTAAGCTCCTCAAAAAACTAAAACCAACCACACTAGCAGCTAATAAGCTTCCAGCAGACTTCCTTCAGATATCAGCTGATGCCATAGCCTACCCAGTCTCTATTCTCATAAATAAATCATTGCTGGAAAACAAAGTACCCACCTCCTGGAAAACCTCGCACATCATTCCACTACACAAAGGAGGAAACTCCTTAGAGCTGACCAGTTATCGTCCAATTGCAATCCTATCACCTCTGTCCAAAATATTAGAAAGAGTGGTTCACACTCAACTCATGCAACACCTTAAAGATAAAAACCTTCTTGCTGCTTCACAACATGGCTTTATTCCATCTCACAGCACCACCACAGCCCTTTCAGATATAGTTAACTACCACAGAAACAAGGGTCTGTTTGTATCCTCCATATTATTAGACTTATCAAAAGCCTTTGATATGGTTAACCACAGCATTCTTCTTAATTCTCTATCTACCATAAACATAAGCCCCTCCTCTGTTTATTGGTTTAACAGCTACCTATCAGGCCGTCAACAAACAGTTTTCTGGAAAGACCAACTATTCCCCCTATTGCCAGTTACTATAGGAATCCCTCAAGGGTCTATTCTTGGTCCCTTACTGTTCTTCTTATATACTAACCACATCACTTTATCCTCACTCTCTGTATCAGTAATACAATATGCAGATGACACCACCCTTATTTGCACCACCTCCACACTACATGAATTTCAATCCCTAACCCAGAACTACTTCACCCTCACAGAAACATGTTTCACCAATATCAAACTTCTTCTCAATCCCAAAAAAAACAAACTTATTATATTTCGCCCAGGAAAACCACCAACCCTAAGTGATAGCTTCTCCATCACATCCAAAGACAACACTCAAATCAGCCCTACTACACACACAAAACTGCTAGGTGTTTAAATTAACAACAATCTTAAATTCGACATCCATATTGCCCAAACCATCAAGAAAGTTAACAAAAAACTTGGACTCCTTTATAGGAATAAACACTTTATGACTAGTGACACCATAGCAACCACTGCAAGGACCCATCTTCTATCCATCCTCTTATATGCCTCTCCCATCTTTACTAATCTCCGGCAAACTGACCTAAATAAAATGGAATCTTGTTACAACAAAATTGCTAAATTTGCTATCGAATCCCTTATAGGTCCCATCACTGTCTGCCACTTAAGCAAGCCAACTGGTTGGCGCTACCTCATATGCTACTACTCAACCAACTATCTACTGCTCACAAACTTTACTACTTTCCCAGCTTAACCCCTTCACTACAGGAACTCATACAACCACACACCTTCACTAAAACTCATAGATCCAGCAATCAAAACCTCATAAAATTCATCAAGCACAGAATGATGCTGGCAAATCCCTTTGTGCCAGCACCATTGCTAAAAAATGGAACACCCTACCAAGCCATACAACCTCTACCACCTCCACTACTCAGTTTAAAAAAACTCCTGAAAAAACATTTTCAGAATAATTGGCTATGCTCATGCCATTCACCAGGCTAACCCTTAAAAAGATAACTCCTCTGTACCCCAACTACTCTCAGACAGCATGTCTCCTGATTACTAAATTCTGCCTCCTTTTAGGTCTTTTGAGTATATGTCTTTTTACACTCTATACCTCAATGTTTGACTTCTCTATGGACTGTTAATTTAATGTATTCCATACTGTATGTATCATCTCCTTTTGTGTATGCAATGAAAGCTCTCATAACATGAAACGAATGTTCCAAGTAATTACCTGTTATTCTATGTACGTGTTGTTTGGAGCTTATATCACCGGGCTTCCACTGAAAATGGACCTGTGTCCAGTTGGACTTTCCCGGTTAACAAATGTAAAACAAAATAAATAAACAAACTCCTCTCGGTTTACAATGGATTCTTTATAATGCTACTGTAAACATTATTTACACATGTTTGGGTCTCTTGTGCTATTCTCTTTGGTGAGAACCCTCGCTCTGTGCTACTAAAAAGATACACACACAAGCACACACACACACACACACACACACACACACACACACATATATCTATATCTATCTATTTATATATATATATATATATATATATATATATATATGTGTGTGTGTGTGTGTGTGTGTGTGTGTGTGTGTGTCTGCAATATATGTTTACATAAATATATGTATTTTGTGTTCCCCACCAAGAATGTCAATATACTCAAGAGAGATTACGCATTACTATTGATTGTACTCCATTCATCACAGAATTGCCCAAAAATTGTAATAAATAAAATATTCAGATTTACTATTCTAGCTAATTTCATTTGTTATCACTGTATCCTCATAGAGAAGGTACAGTGGCTCTTGGGGTCCAAATGGAGAGATGATAAAATCAGCAAGCAAAGAAGAGTAGTATTGCTGGAAATGAATTCAACCTTATGTGTTGGTGAGTACCTTCACAAGGTGTATCCTGTTTTTTTCAAAATCTCACCAAGACAAAATTGATCTGTAGACTGTATTTTATGTAGCATATATCATTAACAGAAGTAGGTTAAACAATAAAAACTACAGCTAGGTGCACAAGTCACAGGATAAAACAGTGCCCAATCGTAGTAGGCACAATGGTGCCAGAACTGGAAAAATGACAGTGTAGAATCCTCAAGACACGAAAACATTCCTACAACGGGGTTAGGCCAGGCTCAGGGGGAGGATGGTCCCCGTGCCTCTGTTGTAGAAGAAAGTAGTAGTCAAGATAAACCACAAAAACTGACAGTCCAAAAAAGAGCCATAAAGGTGATAGAGTGAACTGTTGAGGTTAAGAAAGAAATTATGTAGTGCTGCTATTATGCAAGAACTGAATTTCCAGACAGAAGATGAACAAAAAGCTTAAGAGAGAGAAATTAGAGGAAAGAAAAATACTTGCACAAGAAAAACTGTCAAAAGCTTCAAATGCAGATTTAGGTTCATTAATACAACAGATTTGTGAAAAACATTATTTAGACCAGCAAACCTTGGGCCGTTTGAAAAAAGAACCAGCTGAGGAAGTGTAAAAATAGAGAAACAAAATCTAGAGATTTTTGAACAGTATAAAAAAGAAATATGTACATGGGGAAGAAAGAGAGATCTGATATAGTGCAATATTTATGCAAAGGGGAAAGGCAAACTGAGCAACATAAAAAAACGCAGCTCCAAAGATATTTGAAGAGAAATACAGGCAGAGGCACCCAGATATGAAAAATTTCACAATACAAAAAATAAGATCACAAAGGGGGAACAAAGAACAGAGGTTTAGTAAAATAGAAGCTGCAGTTATGGGATACCTGTGAGGTATTTAGTGGAAAAATCTAACATAGATTATTTCACAGCATGATGGAACAATGAGTCCACCAAGTAAGGTGAAACAAGAGGAACAGGAGACATCTGAAGAAGAAATATGGACATGGGAAAGAACAAGAGATTTAATATAGTGCAATAGTTATGCAAAGGATAAAGCAAAACTAATCAGTACAAATAGCAGTGCCAAAGATATTTGAAGAGAAATACTGGCAATGGCAAAATTTAAGAAAACAAAGGGAGGAAGTAGAAAAAAGGGTTAGTAATGGAGAAGTTAAAGAAATAAAAACTGAAGTTATAGATTACCTGTGAAGTGAAGGATTTAGTGTAGAAAATCTAACAGTGATAACATCACAGCATAATAGAACAATGAATACCCAAATTAGGGAGAAACCAATGGAGCAGGAAGCATCTGATCAGTTGTCATACGAAGATACTTTGGTGCCTTCAGTAGGAACCCAGTACAAAAGTTCAGTTGGAGTTGTACAGCAAGGGAACCCTGATGCAATCAATGTTGTGTGTGCTAGGCCAGTGAGTTCTCATATGGAAGAGAAACGCATGACACCGGACGAAGCTGAAGATAATATGGCACAGGAACATTTTACTTTCTGTAGAATGTCCGCAGAAAACAGAGAACAAAGAATGCACCCTTAGTGTAGAAGAAAATGATCTAAGGGAAGAGCTGCTTGATTTAATAGAGATGGATATATATATTAAGATCAATGAAAGAAATAGATTACAGAAAGTCAATGAGACCCAAAATGTTAGAAGTTTGATAAAACAAATGAACACTGTAATCAAGACTGTTCTTAGAACTTCATGGTTTATAACAGAAGTAAATAGAATATTTTATTGTGCAGCTAAATTAATAATAGATAAAGTCTTACCATAAAAACACAGAGCAGTAAGGGAAAGGAAGGGGGGGGGGGGATCAAATGACATCATGGAAGTATCAAACAGAGAAAACTATAGAGCAATTAAGAGAAGAAGTGTCACTGTTAGAAGCGTACAGAAGAGAGAACAAATCAAGAAAAATACTCAGAAAGATAGCCATGATAAAAACAATGTGTAATACCACAACACACCTGGATTTATTGTACACTATTGCAAATAATAAACTAAAGATATCAGCATGGGCAGAAAAACTTAGAAGATATGCAGATAAATATAAAGGGAAAGTACAAAATAAGCAATTTATTGATGACCCAAAAAGGTTTTATAGAGAATTGGGAAACAAGTCAAAAGGAATAGAAACACCACCAAAAAAAAGAAGAAATAGACACATTTATTAAGATCCTGTGGACCATAACAAAGATGCTGAATGGATAGAAGAAGTAAAAGAAAGAATAAGAAGTTCAAATGAACAGGATTTGAAATGGAATGAAGTAACAGCCAGAGAGATTGAAATAAAATTAAGAAAGCCCCTAAATGGAAAACTCCACACTCAGATACAGTACCTAACTTCTGGGTAAAAGTATTAATATTTTTACATGTGCACCCCAAACAGATGCCAACCTGGTTAACAACAGGAAAATTGATACTCTGAGTGAACCTGCAAGGTATCCTAAAAACTATAGACCTTCCAGTGATGTATAAACTAGAATTGATGCCAACAGAGTTTATAGTGATTTAGAAGAAAACTCAGTTATAGCAATAGAACAAAAGGATAACAAAAAAGTCATATGGAACAAAGGATCATTTGTTGTTAAATAAATGAAGAATTTTAAAAAGGGGAAGAATTTAAGTATTGCATGAACCGACTGCAAAAAGCATTTGATAGCATCTCACATTCATGGATAAAATAGTGCTTACAAATATATAGAATACACCCTACATTGATCAATTATGTTACAGTGACCATGAAACAGTGGCAGCTAAGCCATGATAAAGGACAAATTATTATCCCCAAGGATAAAAATTCAAAGGGAGATATTCCAGGGTGACTCTTTGTCACCACTGGTCTTTTGTCTTGCCCTTACCCCATTAAGCTGTCTACTTAATATATTAGGTCAGGGCTACAGTTTGGCTCCCAGAAAACAACAAAGTTTAAAGACTTCTCATCTTCTTTTTGTGGATGATTTAAAACTGTATAGTTCATAAGATAAGGAACTGAAAGCACAACTGCAAGTGGACAAAACTTTCTCAGATGAGATAAGAATGTCATTTGGTCTTGATAAATGTGCAAAAGCAACCTCTAATGCAGGAAAGCTGCAACACCAATAAAATATCAGTCTGGGACAAGAATGTGATATAAAAGAACATGAGCAAGATGGGGTGTATAAATATTTGGAAATTGATGAAGGATCAAAAATAAAATATGAGGAAATGTGAATAAAACTTAAAACTAAAATTAATACTGAAAACACCCCTGATATGTAGGAACAAAGTCCAAGCTATAAATCTATTTTCTGTTCCTGTTCTAACTTATAGTTTTGGAGTGATTGATTATCCTCAAAAGGTAATGGATGAGTTGGACAGGAAAAGAAGAAAAATGCTTCATGCTTATCAATTGATTTATGAAAATCAGTGTATAACAAGATTATATATGTCCTGTTCTTAAGGAGGTAGGGTCCTCCCTAAAACTGATTACATTTACAGATCTGCAATCGTAGTACTGCATACGTATCTGCTGACCTCAAGATCCAAACATTGTGAAAGTTTTAAAACATGAGGAGAATAAGTCTAAGATGACTTCCCTGCTTAGTTTAGCAGAAGCATATCATTGTCAAGCGGGAGTGGAAATCAAACCAGAAGTAGATAAAAAATAAGGCAGTAAGTGAATGTGCCAAAAAACAAAAGAAAGAATATAAGGAGAAGGATCAGATGAGAAGGCAAGAAATGTGGAGAAGGCATAAATATAGCTGCAAGTACAGAAAGCTCCTGGAACACCCTCATATCTTTAAGGATATAGTGAAGAATGGTTAAGGAGAGGTGAGTTTAAAACAAAGGACGAAAGGTTAATATTGGTGACCCAGGACAGTCAACTATGTACACGTTGGTTTACAAAGTCTATTGAACATATCAGAGAAATAGACAAATGCAGGTTTTGTAAAACAGAATTGGAAACAGTCACACATCTTATTGCTGGGTGTGATACACTAATGGCACAGGGCATCTATACTGAAAGGCATAATAATGTGGCAAGAATTGCATTGGGAATTGCGTAAACATTATAATACTGAAGTAACTGAGAAGCATTAGAAACATGAGCCACAAAGCATTATAGAAAATGATGAGGTTTATATCACATGGGATCACCCATTACCAGCAGTTCAAAAAAAAAATAGATGCAAGAAAACCAGATATAGTAGTCTATGAAATGAAGAAAAAAGTAACATTGATCATTCTAATTGCTGCACCCAAAGATTACAGTGTTTTTCGTACAGAGAGACATAAAGTCATAAAATACCAGGATTTACAGGCAGAAACGAGGGCAGTGTGGAAGGATACCCATATAGTTCCAATAGTAGTAGGAGCGACGCATCTCAAAAAATAATTTACAGTTGTATTTAGATATGTTAATGATGCATCTAACTCCATCTGATTCTCAGAAATAATCATTTCTGGGCACATTGCGGGTGCTGTGAAGAGCACTTTGGGCTAAAGTCAAAGACTGAAACAATATTAACTTCATGAACTTTAATCATACTTTGACTTAGGAATGGGTTCTTTCCCATCATGGTATTAGAAACTCAAAAGTATTGAAGAAATTAAAAAGTGTCATACAAACAGTCTGTCATTTTATCTTATCACAAGTGGTTAGAAAAAAAGGATCTTATCACATTTGATCTAATGATATACTTAATTTCATTTGACCAGTTATAACTCTGATAGTAAGGAACATTTATGATTTTGTCTTAGTGGTACAAGTTTTCTTACAGATTTAAATATAATATCACAGTTTGCTTTATCACAGTGTACTGAATTGTATGAGATGGTGGTGCACTTCCAGTGTCTGTTCCCTTTTTTCTATTGTAGTGCAACTGTGGAGTTGTTATATATAAGTTTGGGGGGGTGAGGGCAGATCCACCAACATGAGGATCTTGCCCTTGTGAAAAACATTTTTTTTATTGTTTTACTTTTAATTACGCTGGGTTGGATGATGTGAGTTTACAGCACTTGTGTTTGATCAGTTGTGCTTAGATATCTTGTCTCTTAGATCAAATGGCATGCACCCATTTATTATGTTACATCTACAAAGCTGTTCACCTAATCACAAAACATCTAAACATTTAGTCTAAAACACTTTTAACTGAATCTCATTCAGTCTTAATCTTCATATATAAAGATACTACTCCAAAATGTTTTCTTTGTAGAGGCAAGCCCGGCTGTACCCCAGACCCCATACTTAAAAATAGACTCAATCTATGGTTGCACAACAGGAGAGAAAAGAGAAAACACCACATATGGTGAATCACTGTGATGCACAACCGTGTGGATGTGGAATAGAAAGGTACAAATGGAGCACTAAACTAATCTGCCTTGTAATTTCTACCACCATAACACCCTAAACCATACCAGTATTAGTTCTCTATTGCCTATGACAGATTTTTATCAAATGTAATTAGACTAAATGAGTCTTGGATGAATTTTCTAGACATTTTAGGTTTATACTAAATGAATCTTAGTTGAAACGTTACAGACACATATGTATACCATGCCCCCACACACACACGTAGATATTTGTGTTTGTGTGTTTGCAAAAATATAGCTTTATATCACAATGATTAATTTAAATTAACCTTATCTCTGTACTAAGAATGTTACTGGCTTTTTACATGAAAATAATCTTTTGTACAAATTCAGAAGATATTACAGTAAATGCAACTTTTCAGTTCTTAGAAACATGATCATGCAATAAATGGTCATCTACATAAGGGGCATTTAATAGGACTTTTTAGACTGGACATCTAATTTTTCTTTCAATAAAGTTCTTGCTGTGCTACAGTTTTATTTGTAGATAATCTGACAAGCATCTTTCTGTAGTTCTTTACTGTCATAGTTATCACATTCTCCATTTTTGCAGCAGTACTGTTTGTGGTAATTCTGGTTACTTATCTTGCTTATACAGCTTCCCATTTTTCCCAAGGACAATGTTGGAACGCAGGTCAACTGCTTTACAAACTACTTCAGCTTCAGGTTGCAGACTTTTTCATGGCTTTGCATTCTTTCTCTGACTTCAGCTTGTAAATCTGGTAGTCTTTTGCAGTCTCTATCATAATAGTATCTCTGTCTATGCAGATTTCTTTCCAGTGTTTTGTTTATTTTGTGTTGATTTTTCAGGCATCAGTAATTTAGCTGGAGGAATTTGTTTGATTTTAACCATTTAAGAAATGAACTGGAGAAAGAATGAGCCCCTGTAATGAAGCAGACTGTGAGAGGACAAACAACATAACTAGTCTGGCAACTCTTTTTCATAAGATTCTTTACTGTTTATAGTTCTGTCCACTTGTCCATCTGAGTCTGTGGGTAACATGGATTTGATGTTATGTGCCTGAATTTCCACTAAGCCTTACATATTGTGAATTCCTACTTCTGTTTTATGGACCACTGTCAGATATGAGAACAGTATGTACCATGTCTAAACTACATATGCTTTAATGCACTAGTAATATGTGCCCATGTTGAAGCTATCAGTTTGTTTCTTTTAGGGAACGTGGCCTAATAATCTATCTATATATAAAATACTTAGCTTTGTTGAATTGTAACACGTCTGTGCTCAGTTAACTAAACATATGATTCAGCACTGGATATGATACCATCTTTTCATTTAGATTATCATTATGGTATGCGTTACATATGGCATAACTCTGTACTACACATTCTATATGAGTGTACATTCTCTACAGATGCGTTACATCTCTTGCATTGCACGCTAGTTTTCCTAGATATGATTCACGTCTACTTTCTTCATTTCTTTTTTCAGTTGCTTAGGAATCACTGTTCTGTTACTTTGAACATTAAGCCATGGACACAACTTATGTCTTTCTTGAAAGAAGACTAAGACTGGATTTTGTATAGGATACCATCACTCTGTACATTCTTTCCGTAACTGCAGTGTTGAAATCAGTTTCAGTGCCTCATATCAGATCCATTCATTAGCATTTTCCATGAATAGTAAGAGAGAGAATGTTCAGTGTTAGTATATTCAAGTAATAGGGGGGTGGGATTTGACACCCCTCTGCAAAAAGGGCTTCTCCTATTGGAGTATTTTAAGCTGGGTAAATTAACAGGTCCATGCCCCCTTTTATTCACAATCCAGGGAAAAAGCAGAGAGAACAAAAACTGAAGACAAGAAAATATTGAATAAAGTGATTGCCATGAGGACAAAACATAGTACGAATGTTGACAAGATGATATCAAATAAGAAGAAACCATGACAACTACACAAGCAACTAATTACAATGAAAGGTATTAACAGATGGAAATACAAAATGTAGTCTCAAAAGGATCTTCTGAGAAATTCAAAATAAAAACTGGAACAGTCTCCAAACAATAGTATAAAACAACAAAATACTACAAACCACTGTTAAGCCAGAAGACAAGCCTTAAAACAACTCTTTAGTGTTAATGTAAATTTATTTCGCACATTCAGTAGCAATAGACTTCTTTAGAAATGAATTACACAAAAGACACATGAGCATGAATACTTGAAATAAAATCACATTAACCAGTCAGAATACAAATGCAAGTTAAAAACACGTTGAATTTTAATTGCCACTCTGTTTAACCCTTTAGCATCTAAACTCCTTTAGTCAACCTATGGTCCTTTGGAAAACATTTAATATCTATGGTGTCATTTAAACCTGGTGGTTTGTCTTCCTCTCATCTTACTTGCCATTCAGTTTCTTTTAGCTCCATCTGATCTTTATAATTTCCTTCCCTTAAATCATAAGGAATGTGTTCTACCACTGCAAAGGGAAACTTCTTATAATTACTGCACCTAACGTTATGTTTATATAGGGCATTATTTTCATTCTTTGTTTTAATAGCATAAAGATGTTCCTTTATCCTTGTACCCAACTTCCCAGTACCCATTCCTATGTAATAACGTGGACAGCTTAAACACAAAGCTATGCATGCAATCCCTTTAGTCTGGGAAGTATATATTCCAGCTATTTCTAGAGTGTACTTTAAATGTTCTAGCATCACGTAGGGCCCTTCATATATAAACCTACAAGCAGCACAGCCATTGCACTTAAAAGTGCTTTTGTTTTGTTGGTATGTGGAGCCCCAACTTTAGTGTGGTCATGTTAATTTAATGTTACTGTGCTTTTTATAAACAAAGAAAGGATGTCAACCAGATCTCTATTCTTATCTATAAGCTTCCAGTTGGATATAATATTTCTGATAGCAGTAGTATCTAAAGGGGTCTTCTTTGTTTTGTTGAGTCTCATTTCACCCCGACCATATTGCTGAAAACACACATTACTGAAAACTCATTTCACTGAGTCGAACTTAGTATATATGGCACTGTGTAGAGTACTGTAAGGCAAGTAAAAGGTATATGCCCCTTTCCCCACTGTAGTGCAATCCTGGAGTTAGTGTTTATAGTTGGGGGGGGGCTTGCGCTACAAAAATTACACTGGCTTGAATTTCCCAATCTGTTATTGCTCAATCAGCTCACTACTGCCCCACCCTATCATCCATAAACCTGAAAACTGCCCTGCCCCTCTCCAACCTAGTGCAACTAAATACCAACCCCAGGACCCTTAGATCATCTGATAAACTTATACTCAATGTTACAGAGTCCCATAATTACTTTGATGACGCTCTCTTCTCCTTCAAAGTAGACAAACAGTGGAACCTATTACTCCAGAATATCTTAAAAAACACAGGTCATCATAGCTTCAAAAAACTCCTAAAGAATACCTTACTCAACAATGGCTATGGACCTGTAATACTCCTGGCTAGTTTTCTCATGCCTTCGATCAAATGTTTTCTGTTCTGCTATCTTCATGTCTTGCTTCTTCTAAATGAAAATACCACAATGGTTTTTAGTTTTATATATATATATATATATATATATATATATATATATATATATATATATATACACACACACATATATATATATATATATATATGAGTTTCATATTACTGTCTATAGTAATACTTAAGAAATTTAATGTTTTCTGTTTTACGTTCCTCTTTTTGTAAATTGTGATTGTTGGCAACTGTCAAACTTTTTGTATATTGCTTGTAAATCTTTTAACAATTTTTGTAATCTTTTTGTACTATTGTTATGGAACTTATCTCCCCGGGTCTCTGCTGAAAATGGGCTACTTGCTCAGATGGACTCTACCCGGCTGACAAATGTAAAATAAATAAACTTGCCTTACAGTACTCTACACAGTGCCATATATACTAACTACAGTCCAGTGAAATGAGTAACTTGTGTTTTCAGCGATGTGGTTGGGGTGAAATGAAAGTGAAATGAGAATCAACGAAACAAAGTAGATCCATATATATATATATATATATATATATATATATATATATATATATATATACATATATATATATATATATATATATATATATATATACATACATGTATGTGTGTGTGTGTGTATGTATATATATATATATGTATATATATATATATATATATATATATATATATATATATATATATACACACATATACACAAACACATATATATAGGGCAAGGAAGATGGTACCATTGTAACAGGAGTGCATAGAAAATTTACTGATGGCAACCAGTTTTTACATGCATCTAGTTGCCATCCATCCCATACAATAGCTGCCCTTCCTTATAATGAATTCTTAAGGTTGTCAAGAATTTGTAATAAGGAAGATCTTTTAAAGGATGAAATTTGTTCATAAAGAGAGGGTATAGTCCAGTTATGGTTAAGGAGGCAATATATAGAGTATACTATAGGAATTTAAATAATCAAAGTAAGAGAAATAAAATAATACATGAGATGAAAGAAGTAAAGTCAAATCAAATGCAAAAGATTTATTTTGTCTCTATGTATAACATTAGAAGTAAGGAAATAATAGGGATGCTGGAGCATTACTGGGAATTTTTGATGCATGATAAATTTTTAATAAATGTTTTATCAAGACATCTCCTGAGATCGTATGTGAGAGGCAGAAGCATAAGGGACATGTTGGTACATGGATTATTTGCTTTACCAAATCTACCAGTACCTAGAATGTTGGTGGAAACAG
Organism: Protopterus annectens; assembly: GCF_019279795.1. Taxonomy (NCBI): domain Eukaryota; kingdom Metazoa; phylum Chordata; order Ceratodontiformes; family Protopteridae; genus Protopterus; species Protopterus annectens. The sequence continues at coordinate 395,495,606 of NC_056751.1, forward strand.
GTTCAATCAAATGTGGGAGATGTCCAGTGTGTCCACACATTAAGTGTTTTGAATGTATTAATGATATTTCCTTTATTCCCAAAGATAGATTTTCATGTGAATCAAAGGGGGTAATTTACATTTTGAGTTGTCCTTGTAATATGTTCTATGTGGGAGAAACAAAAAGGATGTTTCGGCTAAGATTTATGGAACATATTAGGGACATTAAAAATTGTAAAGAAGAAAAAGCAATTGCTGCTCATTTTATGAAATCACATAACAATGATTATTCATTATTGAAGGGAAGCATTTTAGAACAAATTAATTGTTTTTGTATGGATGAAAATGTTTTAAAGGAAAAACTTCTATAAAAAGAAAGTATTTACATTTTGAAATTTAATACAATGGTCCCTATGGGACTTAATGGGGAATGGATTTGGAGAAGTTTGCTTTAAGAGGTAAATGGTTTAATGATGGTTTAATGAGTTAATTCATTATTTAATTGATGTATAATGTGTATATAAGCTTGATGTTTGATGAGATTTGTATTCCAAGAAGGTGTTTTCACCGAGGCGCTAGAATTAAAACAGTTTTATCTGAAGATGTGTGTTTCATTTGGTGGTGTTGTTATGTCTGTAGAAAGTAGTTTGCGCTCTTGTTTTGCATTTTAAGCAGTCACTGTCTGGCTTTGCAGAGCTAGTATGGATTTGGAGCTGTCTGTAGAAAGTAAGTGACCCTTTTGTTGTTTGCTGTCTTTAAACAATTATTGTCATATCTGGCTTTTCAGGACAAGTGCACATTTGCAGAATTAATATAATTTGTGCAAGCAGCATGAAATAAATTAATGTGCAACTATTGTTTGTTTGGACTAGATCTGATATGCAGTAGGTGGCTATCATTTTTATCAACATCATCTGAAGTACTCATAGATGTGACTATAACTGCCACGTGGAGATGGGAGCTGCCAGCAAAATGCAGCTGAGCTTGTTGTTGTTTGCTGAGGTTTAAACAGTTATCTGGCTTTACAGGAGTAGTGTGCATCTACAGTAAACAATATGGACTACTTAACTGGACATCTGAGATGTACACAGACAAAGCAGCTATAACTGCTGGGGTGTTTTATGTAGGAAATGACTAGCTACAAACAGCTGCTTGCTCATTATTTTGCCTTTGCATGACTAATGTGATTTGTGTGAAGCAACTTGGAATACTTTAATGTAATGAAAATTTTCATGTTAAGGAAATGTGACAAACATTACATGGCTATCATTGTTTGTCACAATCAGCTGTATGAACTATACACACAATTGACTGTAATTGCTTGGTGGTGGAGACTTGTCTAGATGAAAGTAATTAAGTCTCTTGTCATTTGCTCATTTTGAACAGTAATATTTCAGAGAAGACATAAAATGCATCACAGATCATATGGCGGCTTAAGGCTGTATAAGAGATTTTAACTCAGGCATAATAGAGGCCTATACCCTGAAGCCCAGCCTAGTTTAAAATTGCCCTGCTCAGAGGTATGCAAAGAAGGTCACTGTTATGTATGTGTGTGTGTGTGTGTGTGTGTGTGTGTGTGTGTGTGTGTGTGTGTGTGTGTGTGTCTGGCTGGGGATGATGTCATTATTTTTTTAATTGTTTTCTAAACCTTGGGGATGTGCAGAAGTTGCTGTATAGCTTGTGTTGGGCTGGGAACGGTGTAGTCATTATTTCTTTATCTTTTCTCACAAACCTCAGAAGTATGTACAGGGGGTCATTATAGCGTGTATTGGAACAGTGTACATTCTAAGATTAATGAGCTGGAAACATTACTTTGATCATTGTTTAAACTTTCCTCACAATCAAACATCAGATGCAAATACAGGTGGTATATTTTGTTGGAGTACATGGAGGCATACTGTTTATGTATATATCACAGCCAAAGGCTGAAATATGTTATCTTCTAATTGTCTTTTCAGTTTTTTATTAGTCTGACATTAGAGAGGTACACAGATTTTATTTTGTCTTTTGGGGGTAGGGATGAGGAGACATGCTGTATATGTATGACCTCAACAACATGAAATATATGACTGTGGCCATTTTTTGTTTTCACTATCATTCCATTCTAACAACAAAGGGGATACACAGAAAGTATTCAGGCCATCACTGGTTCAAAAAAAGATTGTTTAAAGAAAATCTCTGAAATGCACCTCAGAGCATCTCATGTGGCCTCCAGACCCCCAGCTTAATTCTATTATTTCCTCCACAGTTATTACAGTGCAGTCATAGTCAATTAGAGTGCATTGAAGGGATGCAGGGGAAAAAAAAGGAAAGTTGAAGATTAAGACTGAATGTTTTTTTCTTATGTTGAAGAGTAAGACTGAATGTTTTTTTCTTAATCAGGATGTTTGTTCAGGCCATTGTTGGATGAACAGGTTGTTTAAAAAAATTTAAAATGCATCTCAGAGCATCTAGACCTCTTATAGCTTTTGGGAGCCTTGTGGGTACTCGGATCCCCAGCTTAATGCATCTCTATAGAGATATATTATGCATCAGTGCTCTAGGCTACATCTTGAACAGAAGTCATACACCATAACAGAAACAAATCAAAATAAGAAAATACACACTGTGAGGCATCACTGACCACTCTCTAGAGTTTAAATAAGCAGACCTCCTTCATTAAACAGAAAGCTTCATTAATGTTAAAAAACATAACAGAAACAAAGCATAATGCATGATGTCAGACTGTGACAGTGAAAAGCCTATAAATGCCTGCATTAAGGTACCTATGTGTAAAAGCCAGAAGCCAATGCTATTAAAGTTTTTTCAGGAACATATCATAGGTGACTGTCTGAGCAATTTTTTCCCATGATGGTTATAAGGAAAATACCAAAATCTTTAAGGTATAATTATTTGGTTTTCCATGCTAGAAATATGATAGAGTTTGATAACAACAGTTTGGTTCAGATTTTGATATCTATTCACCTGGAACTTATGATACCAGTTAGACCTAAATGAGATAGTCCATTTCTTCATCACAACCTTTCCTGAATGTTTTAAACAGCGTGAACATCCTTCAAAGAATTATAATAGACTCAAACACCTTCCATAGATCCTTTCCAAAACAAAGGGTATAATGTCCCGTAGGGATCATCTCTGGTCTGTTTACAACCAGTTCAAACTTGATACCAGTCTGAATAAGTTAAGACAATTTAAAAACCCAGTAAATGACTTGCTATTCTCTTGAAAAAGAATTTGAGATAAGTCAGTTCATATGGCCAATACAAAAGCTATGTATGGCTCATATCTATGAGACTACATCTTAGTTCTTCAAAGACAAAAATCATTGCTTTCTGAGAGGAAATATTAGGCACCTCATAGTATTCATTTCAAAATCCCTGCAAGAGGTAATTCTTACTGAAAGATTTTCTTTCTATGACAAGACTTCTCAGTCCACCTATTATGGAAGTAACATCAATAAATCTGCTTGGTATTGCAATGCATAGCTAGCTTAGATCTGACAATTAACTGATATATTGGCAAAAACTAGAGAAAAAAGTTGACAGACTCTACAGAATTAATATATTCTTCTCACATAATACTAAATGATTACTTCAGGCATGTATAAAATAGCTAGCCCTCTCATAGCTGACCTTAGACATAGGCCAACTAGGCGGCCGCTCTAGCATAGGTGCTTTTCCAGTAAACTGGATGGTGTAAATAGACAAAGATGGGGGCTCCAGGTGGTGTGGGGGGCACTGTGGAGCCCTTTTGCTAGGGCATCACTTGACGTAAGGCAACCCTGCCATCTCAAAGAAGTGAGTGAAAAACGTATACTTCTACTTTTAAATTTTATTAATAAATAACAGTGAAATACAATGGTTTAGTCTTTTCATTTCTCAAAAAATGCCAGGATACTTCTTTAGAACATTTACCTATAATACATGACTTTAATTACTTTAAAAATATGACCTACAAATTACTCATTACACACACAGAATCATTATATATCCTGCATTCATAAGAGCATATACAGGGGCAGAGGACTCTGTTTCATACCTTAAATTGACATTGTAAGCTATACTAATATAGTACATTTGTTTTCTGCCGTCTGTCATGCAAATGAGGTGCCTGTCCATGTCTGGCAGTGTGTGCCATATGAATCTAACATGTACATAAAACTTGTTGTTAATAATGCATTGTTTTTTAAAAAGTGCAAATCAGAGGTTTTATTATGGTTGTATGAACAAGTTTTATGTACATGTTACCCTTTTAAGAGAAGTAATCACATGGGGGTAATTGTAGAGTATGAGCACATCCTATTGGACATACTTGTGTATAAAAACGTGTTCATGATGAATGATTTTAGATTCTGAAGAAGTCCATGGAGTTAGTGGACAAAAGCGTTAAATTTAATAAAGTTTTCTTCCACTCCAGATGGGTCTTTATTGTCCTATGTGGATCTAGTTGCCGGTTTTAAGTGTTTACTTCATGTTGTATTTATTAGTCGTTTTTATATAGTAATGCTTAAATAAGTTGTGTGGTTTACCAGTGTGTGCCACATGGTGTATGTGAAAAATGCTTTGGCCACCATCTTTTTTGCTATTTTTTCATGCGATTCTTCAAGGTGAGACACCATGGCTTAAGAGGATTGAAGTGCATAGGTGGTGGAGTTAAAAATCTTTCTTTACCTCCTCTATATCGCGGTGGTGGTGCTGAGGTAGCATTGTCAGCTCACAGTAAGACGTTGTCCTGTTCAATTCTCAGCTAAAGCGTCTTCTGTGTGGAGACATGCATGAATGGGCATAAATTCGTTAAAGGTTGTGCGTCAGGGCTGGCAACTCGGCACGTAAAAATCTACTGCCAATCATTAGCGGACCGGAGTTCCACTGTGGTGACCCCAAACCGGGAAAAGCCAAAAGACACAACAACCTCCTCTATAAGGATTACAGTCAGAGGCTACTGAAGGAAGGCTATCAAAGACCTCAGTATAAGATTGAAGCCTGGAATAGTTCAGCCCAGGCTGTCACCCTTGCCATTGGCATCCCTCACACAGAAGAACACTGCCATCATCATTACAGTAACATGAAGTGTCATAACCCTGATCTCCTAGGCTGATGGCAGGATGCCGTTAAACAGCAGTCAGCACCTATGCATTGTACATAGTACTTATGTGAGCTACATAGATAAGCTGCCGGTGGGTGCCATCAACAGATGTCACACAGTGCTCTTTTACTCACCTTAGCCCCTGAAGATATCACAGTGAACAGGCAGCTGCATAGGAAGAGACTGGAGCTCTTAAGGGAGCAGTGGGCTGAGTTTACCTACTTCAGAATTTACAGCTTTAACAATTAAATTAAAAGAAGTACAGCTGAAGTTTCATACAATATTCATTAAATAACTGACTAACACTTGTGTGATAACTTCCTTAGTTCAATGGCAGCAGTATGAATGTTGAATATTACAGTGTGCATGTGTGCTGAAGCTTGTCATTTACTAGGACAAGTGGGTCAAAATTATAAGACTGTGCTCCCATATTGTGCTAATGCCTATGAGTTCAGCCCCCCCCACCCTATGTGTGTACTGATCCTCTTCCCATTGAGATATCCATCTCATTATACCATGTGCGTTCTGATACTCTTCCCATTGAGATTATACCATGTGTGTTCTGATACTCTTCCCATTCAGATATCTATCTCATTATACCATGTGTGTTCTGATAATCTTCCCATTCAGATATCTATCTCATTATACTATGTGTGTTCTGATACTCTTCCCATTGAGATACCTATCTCATTATACCATGTGTGTTCTGATACTCTTCACATTCAGATATCTATCTCATTATACCAAGTGTGTTCTGATACTCTTCCCATCGAGATATCTATCTCATTATACCATGTGTGTTCTGATACTCTTCCCATTGAGATATCAGTCTCATTATACCATGTGTGTTCTGATACTCTTCCCATTGAGATATATATCTCATTATACCATGTGTGTTCTGATGCTCTTCCCATTGAGATATCTATCTCATTATACCATGTGTGTTCTGATACTCTTCCCATTGAGATATCAGTCTCATTATACCATGTGTGTTCTGATACTCTTCCCATTGAGATATCTATCTCATTATACCATGTGTGTTCTGATACTCTTCCCATTGAGATATCTATCTCATTATACCATGTGTGTTCTGATACTCTTCCCATTGAGATATCTATCTCATTATACCATGTGTGTTCTGATACTCTTCCCATTGAGATATCTACCTCATTATACCATGTGTGTTCTGATACTCTTCCCATTGAGATATCTACCTCATTATACCATGTGTGTTCTGATACTCTTCCCATTGAGATATCTATCTTATTATACCATGTGTGTTCTGATACTCTTCCCATTGAGATATCTATCTCATTATACCATGTGTGTTCTGATACTCTTCCCATTGAGATATCAGTCTCATTATACCATGTGTGTTCTGATACTCTTCCCATTGAGATATCTATCTCATTATACCATGTGTGTTCTGATACTCTTCCCATTGAGATATCTATCTCATTATACCATGTGTGTTCTGATACTCTTCCCATTGAGATATCTATCTCATTATACCATGTGTGTTCTGATACTCTTCCCATTGAGATATCTACCTCATTATACCATGTGTGTTCTGATACTCTTCCCATTCAGATATCTATCTCATTATACCATGTGTGTTCTGATACTCTTCCCATTGAGATATCTACCTCATTATACCATGTGTGTTCTGATACTCTTCCCATTGAGATATCTATCTTATTATACCATGTGTGTTCTGATACTCTTCCCATTGAGATATCAGTCTCATTATACCATGTGTGTTCTGATACTCTTCCCATTGAGATATCAGTCTCATTATACCATGTGTGTTCTGATACTCTTCCCATTGAGATATCTATCTCATTATACCATGTGTGTTCTGATACTCTTCCCATTGAGATATCTATCTCATTATACCATGTGTGTTCTGATACTCTTCCCATTGAGATATCTATCTCATTATACCATGTGTGTTCTGATACTCTTCCCATTGAGATATCTATCTCATTATACCATGTGTGTTCTGATACTCTTCCCATTGAGATATCTATCTCATTATACCATGTGTGTTCTGATACTCTTCCCATTGAGATATCTATCTCATTATACCATGTGTTTTCTGATACTCTTCCCATTGCCATATCTATCTCATTATACCATGTGTGTTCTGATACTCTTCCCATTGAGATATCTATCTCATTATACCATATGTGTTCTGATACTCTTCCCATTCAGATATCTGTCTCATTATACCATGTATGTTCTGATGCTCTTCCCATTGAGATATCTATCTCATTATACCATGTGTGTTCTGATACTCTCCTCATTCAGATATCTATCTCATTATACCATGTGTGTTCTGATACTCTTCCCATTGAGATATCAGTCTCATTATACCAAGTGTGTTCTGATACTCTTCCCATTGAGATACCTATCTCATTATACCATGTGTGTTCTGATACTCTTCCCATTCAGATATCTATCTCATTATACCATGTGTGTTCTGATACTCTTCCCATTGCGATATCTACCTCATTATACCATGTGTGTTCTGATCCTCTTCCCATTGAGATATCTATCTCATTATACCATGTGTGTTCTGATACTCTTCCCATTGAGATATCTATCTCATTATACCATGTGTGTTCTGATACTCTTCCCATTGAGATATCTATCTCATTATACCATGTGTGTTCTGATACTTTTCCCATTCAGATATCTACCTCATTATACCATGTGTGTTCTGATACTCTTCCCATTGAGATATCTGTCTCATTATACCATGTGTGTTCTGATACTCTTCCCATTGAGATATCTATCTCATTATACCAAGTGTGTTCTGATATTCTTCCCATTGAGATATCTATCTCATTATACTATATGTGTTCTGATCCTCTTCCCATTGAGATATCTATCTCATTATACTATGTACAGCATTAGACATGAAAAATATGTATGAGCATCATGTTTTAACACCTGTCCTAGCCTGCCACAGTCACATCCACACCTTCTGCACCATCCACTATCAGTATCCCTAAACTGGATGCTGGAAGTATAACAGCTACTAGTAGCAGTGCCAGTGGAGGTCACACTTTTAAATTATAAAATTCACAACACTGTTAAACTTGTAAAAATAATGAAATCTAGTTGGTTCCAAAACAGTACACCACCAGCTGTGAATTAAATATTTAATAATTGCACACAGTATTTAACGCTTTCATCTCATATCAAGTGAGACTTCATCAGAATACATTCATACAAACGCCAAAAAGAATTTAAATAACCTTGTCAGTTAAAAATGCAGGTCACATTACAACAGTAATCAATATTTAAAGACACCATTACAAAAATCACATTTTTTCCTAAAATCATTACCTTTCTTTTACTAAAAAATAATATTATCATATAATATATATATATATATATATATATATATATATATATATATATATATATGTATATATATATATATATACATCATAATATTACCAGCATAAATGTATATCCCACTAAATATACTCTGATATAAAATACATTATATTTGACTAGCCCTTTCATGTAGTAAGGGTGCAATGAATATAAAATTATTTAAGCCTGGTGAAAACATAGCAGCCAACTTATACTGCCATTTAGTTTCCTTCTTTTTCAACCTATTTTTCCAGTCACCCCCTCTTGGTTGTATTTTAACTATTTCTAGAATCCAAACATGAATTTATCAAAATTTTGGCAAACTTGAACATGTCTATATAGAGCATTGTAAACTTTTTATTTTTGATATAATTTAGATGCTCATATATCCTGTTCTTCAAATGAAGTTCTGTTTTGCTTACATAAAAATGTTGGCATGATGAACATATTGCCAAATATACTGTTATACTTGTCAAACAATTCCCTTTCTGGAATAGCACCTGACTACGCAGTTTATTATTCAAGGAAATTATTTTTTTCTTTATTAATATATGGGCATTGACTACACATTCCACAATGGTGTATACCTACAGATGTCATATCTATAGGATGTACCTTATTCTCAAATAACTGTTTAAAATTAGGTCCTGTACTATTTACAAATCTTGGTGTGCTACCCACTCTATTTAGAATGTCATGAATTATCCTAAGGATATTCCAATTTGCTCTAAATGTTCCCTTAATTTCATCTGAAAGATGATTATATTGTAGCACACAAGCCTTTTCATATTTAACCTCCTTTTTATGACCAGAGTTCATAGCCTTACTAGTGACCAATAATTCACCCAATAATGGTTTATATACAACACCCACTTTGCATAGACCTCATCCAAAACTTATTTTATTAGGGCCTGGGGGTACCCTCTTTCCTGGAACATGTATGATATTTTATCAAACTCTGCTTTCACATCTTCCAGGTGTGAAGTCATACAGGCCATTCTAACAGCTTGCCCTTTAATGATACTTCTTTTTTGTGCTAACATATGATTGCTTTTAAAGTGCAAATATCCATTACAGAAAGTATCCTTCCTAAAAATCACTGATTTTAATCCACTTTTGTCATGAGAAATATACGTATCCAAATAATTAATTCCTTTTCTATTATAATTATAAGTAAATTCAAGGAAATCTGTGGTTTGGTTCATATATACCATAAACTTCTTTATTTCTTTCTCTGGCCCATCCCACAAGATAAAAATATCATCTAAAAATCTTGCATAACTTTTTATTCTATGCTAGAAAGGGCCATCTATTACATACTTGGTCTCCCAACCCAGGAGAACCAGGTTTGCATATATAGGGGCACATGCCACCCCCATAGCTACACCCCTGATTTGTTGGTAATAATCTCCTTCGAAATAAAGGTGATTCTTTTGTCATCCATTGGCTGTTAGCAGTCATTGTGGGAGAGAAAACTGATAGGAAGTTAGATGCCCAAATCGGCAAGATGGTGAACCTCCTCCAGCAACTCATGAGTCATGTCCCTGTTCAGCACTGTCTTCACCATGTGAAATAGGGCCCAGTCATAATGATACCAGGATTGTGAGCAATCTTCCACTGGATCAATGCTGGTAGGAACTGCAGTTGTGGAACCTGAACCCCCATCCTTGTGTTCCCCTCCCTTTTCTGTTAATGCCCACCCCATTGGTTGTACCGTCCTCCCACTCACCATTGTCTCCACTTTGTTTATTTCATGTCTCCTTTACCAGTTTTGCTTCTTTGCCATCTTATCACACACCGTTTCATTCTTATCTGTCTTCTTCAGCTACCCACACTAACCCTTTTGTCTTCCTCATACTTCTTTTACCCCACACTAACCCTTTTACCTTCCTCATACTTCTTTTACTTCCTTCCCCAACTTACCTCCTATTTATGCATGAAAAATAGGCACCTGTCGCACAAAAAAAGTTTTCCCACCTTCCCCACCACCATCCTGCTCATTCCTTAGTTGGTAACCTCCTGTTCAACCCCCTGCTTACTCACTCTTTTCCTGTCTTTTCTATATCCTTTTTCCCCCTTAAATCTGTTCAAAACATAGGTACACATACCTCATACACATCCATCTAGGGCTTCCAACTGATTTATCTTTTGCGATCATAGTGGGTGCAGGAAGATGCAAAAAGCACAATTGATGCTATGTACAACTGATAAGCACTGCTCATCGTATAGCTACAAGGTATGAAAAATTCCCAACTGTCCCTTGCAAATGGACCCAAATGAGGGGGCTGCTGCATTTACGTCCGACTTCTTCCAGCACCTGAACAAGATCAGTACCAATCTGCTCTAAATATAATGGCAAATTTAGGAAAGTGCCTTACAGGTGAAACTCCCATATTAAAAATGCACAACAAAAGAAAGAAAATAAGGAAAAGCTGCAAGAAATCCCTTTCTCTACCTCAAGATTACATCAAAACATGCCAGCAAGAAACTTAAAAACACTATTAGAAAATGTAAAGCAGAGCATGAACTTAAGGTTGCTCCAAATTTCAAACCAAAGTACAAAATAGTATTCAATTGTATCAGAAAATTAAGAAGTAATGTCCAACAAACCACTGAGCTCATCCATAATGATATCACCCATTGTGAGCCCAAGGATATCGCTAATATATTAGCAGAGAAATTTAGTACCAGCTTTACTCCTCCTACGCACATTGTTGCTCCCACTAACCCTAAGAATTTAGTTTCCTCTGAAATCACCTGTCAGAGGCTAAAAATAATACTTCCATTGGTCTGGACACTATTCTGGGCTACATTCTCATTAGTGCCAAGTATGTTTTGTCTGAGCCTCTACTTATACTGTTCAACCTTAGCATATCTATAGGGTTTGTTCTTGATGCTTAGAGAACAGTCAGTGTGAAATCCCTACACAAGAGAGGTCCTTCTATAGACCTGGGTAATTATAGACCCATCAGCCTCACTAGCCTTATGTGCACAGCCATGGAGCATGTCATAGCTGAACTCATGTATACAGACATGGGCAACCTAACTGATCTAGATCCCAATCAGTTTTGTGAGGGGCAGGTCCTGTCTCCTGAACCTAGTAAGCTTCTTTGAAAAGGTTACAGGGGCTGTGGACAGTGGTCACTCTGTGCATATTGCTTATCTTGACCTGGCCAAGGCTTTTGACGCTATCCCTGAAGCTGGTATTATTGAAAAATTAGACAAGCCTAATGTAAATCCCCACATTGTCTACTAGATTACAAATTAGCTATCCAGGACATCCCAAATTGTGAAAGTTGCTGGTTCTCTCTCTGATGTAAATGGAGTGCCACAGGGGTCAGTTCTAGGCCCTTTGCTGTGTGGTACTTGTTTTGCAGACATCCAAGCCAATATCCCAGAAGAGTGATTGATCAAGGTTGCTGATGACTGTAACCAGAACTAGAACCAGTGTCTGTACAAACACCCACACTAAGGGCCTAAATCTACACCAACAAATAAACAAGACTCACTGGAGAGATAATTTCCTAACTCAGTATATTCCTAGTCTATGGAATAAGTTAACACTAGAGTTCAAAGTACTGCTTTGGCTACCTTTAAGGCTAGTCTTGATGACCGGATGCACAGACGTGTACTTATATCAGGTGTATTATGTACAGCCCTGCTCAGTTTGGGAGGTGAACATTACTAACAGCTTGAAAAGGGCCTAGTTAAAGGTGTATATGGCTAGGCATCTTATGCTCCAAGTCACTGCTTACCTAGTATGTTCTTGTGTTCCTATAATTCACATCTCCAAGTGATACATACACGCATAGTCATTAACTTCTTATGTTGGCCTTTACCATCCCCAGCCACGCAAATGAGTTTGTGTTATTGTACAACAATTAGCACAAACAAAACTGGGTATGACCAGCAAGTTTTATGTACTTCACTTTTCATTCTGTTACACTGCCTAATATGCCTGTTGATAATGAATTAGATTCCCAAGGTGGTGCCCTGAGGTATGATTGCAATATCTCTTACTCTTTTGTTTTGCAGCCGTGTGATAAACCTTTACTTTGTGTTTCCCAGAAAGCTTTTGTCTGACTACTCTTAGAGCTCAGCCTCTAAATTAACTGCCTTGCACAAAATAAGTGATGAAGATAATAGGTTCAAGTCTCCTCATGGGTGTATGCTTTTGTCTGTTTTGTTCTTTCTTGCGTGTGTGGCCTATACAACAACTATGTGTTTCCCTGATAGCTTTTTCTCTGACTGCTGCTGTAGCTCAGTCTGTAAATGAAGTGCCTTGCACAATGCAAGTGAAGAAGGTTATGGGTTCAAGTCCCTTCATGGGTTGTATGCTTTTGTCTATTTTATCCTTTCATTCTGCTCAGCCTGTATATAAAATGTTTTGCACAATTTAAATGATGAAGTTTATGGGTTAAAGTCTCCTCAGTGTTGTATGCATTTGCCTGTTTTATATATTTTTTTCACTGTGCTGTAACTCAGCTCATAAATTAAGTCCTTATTAAGGCATGCAATGAAGGGTGTAAGTTCATTTCCCACAGAGGTTGCATATAGGCACGTAATTTTTAAAGTAGTGTGTTTTTTTACTGACCTTTGCAGCATAGTACCAGTAGAGTGGTCAGATTCTGATGATGTTGTACTTTCATTTGGTCAATGTATTTGTACTCTTCTCTCCTCCAGCCATGTATGTGAAGTTTTCTTTCTTTCTGTCTCTTCCGTTATTTGATATTTATATGCAGGAGCATCCATACCAGCACCCCCTACCACCATCCAGTTATGTCATTCCACCATCAGTTGCTACTAAATTACTATCAGCAACATTACTGCCAGTCCCCAGCTGCCACATTCATATCCAGCCCCCAGCCAACACCACTGTCCTTCCTCTGTGTGCCAACTGCACCTCCTCCATGTCTTCCCCCCTCCCTAACTATATCACACCTCCCTTCACAGTCCTGTCTATTTTATATGTTTGTTTGTGTACCTACTCTAACCCTCCTAGCTTCATCTTAATTCCCTTAATAGCTTCCACAAGTTATTGTCTCAGCATATATGTTTCATTGAGTCAAAACCTAGGTCAGTATTCAGGCTGCCTTATACTCTCTTTCTCTAGCTGCAACTATGCACATAAGTGAAAAAATATGTGGCTCTGCTTACTGCTTGGTGTGATGGATCTGAAGTGTTCTTATGACACTCAGTCTTGCTGGCTGGATTCTGCTAAAATACAAAGTCTGGTTATATTTGCATTCACAGTCTGTTGCATACAGAAACTTGCAGAATATACACTGATGAGAGAATATACTTTGCAGCACTTGTCTTTAAGAGCAGCAACCAATAACTTTTATAATAAACCAAACTGGACAAACATTGCAGCTTAAAAGTACTGTTCCAACTTTACTTCTCATATAGTACAGATGATGTGAGAGATATACCATTTACCTCAGGACTTGTGTCCCTACCATACCTCTAACATAACTGGATTTATACAGCTCTTTATATACAGTTTTAGTCATGCATAAACATATACATTTCCTCTTGATATTCTATTTTGGAGAATTGCTCATCCTGTAGAAACAATACTAAGCTTCCTTGTTTAACAATGTCTTGTAAGAGACCATCTTTTCTGACAGTGTGAACATCCTGTAACAGTGTCCTGTTGTCCATGCAGAAAAACATGTTTTTGAGGAAACACATTGTCCTGTATTCTATTTGGATCTTTGTATAAGAACACCTGTTCTTGTGCCAATGCTGATAAGCATGTCCTGTTTTCCATGCAGAAAAACATATTTTTGAGGAATCACATTGTTCTGACAGTGTGATTGTCCATTCTTTAAAAGCAGATTTTGCATTTTTGCTCTTGCATACATCCTGTTTTTAAGTCTGTAAGGGAAAATGTCCATTCAGCAGGTTCCTTATTTTCCAAGCCATGGTCATTTAGTATGACTGCTGATCACATATTACTAAACTCTGTTTCTGCATTTAAGCAAGCTTTTTCTTTCAGCATATTTACAACAGAATTAATTTCAGCCTTATATTCATAAAATCTAACAATTCCCTCTGTTTTTAAACATACTCAAAACATTTTATATAGAAAACACATTAAGAAACAAACCTATAATCTTCTTTTGATAAAAGTCAAAATGCATAGCTAATACAATGATATTAAGTATTACTACAAAAACTGAATGTATTTAAAACTTTTTCTTTTGCAGACCATTCTGTCAAAATATTTTATCAATTATGACCTGTGTCTGCTTTAATGTTATTTTTTTAACTTGATCAGTTTATTCTTTTGCAATCACATAATTTAATTTATGACTTAGAACTGTTTCATTAACTCTTTGCAACTGTTGAATTAACTATAAGAGACAATAACTATGTGCTACTGCAAGCATTTATACAATGCTGAAAATATACAGTTTTAATGTCATTTTAACCATAACATTGTGGTCATGTCTCTGAACTGCTCAATAACATCTTGGTAAAATACTGAACTGGGCTTAGATGATAATAAATATTTGAAAGCAATTATTTTACTGGGGTAAAACCGGTGATATTACAACTTGACAAATTACTTTTTAACTTATTACAATGTATTCTGTACAGTATGTATTTACATAGACTGTTTGCTGTTCATGCATTTCAATCTAGTAGGTACCCTGGACCCATTTTTTCTTTAAATATGTTTTTTCACACATATTTATTACTAGACATTAATCTCATTTGTACAACATTGTTTGCCAAAAACATATTAAAAATAGTGACCAAGCTTGTTTAATTTTTTACATATCTTTACTCTCTCTTGTATAGCTGTAATCAATTTTAAGCCATCTCTTGTTTTTTAAACCATCTCTTGTATAGCTTTACAGTTTAACAGGTTGTAAATACAGCTATTAACAACTTGTAAAATATCTTATCCTGTCAGGTTTAATCCAGTTTACCAGTATTTTTTATACACTAATACCTGTTTTTTCCTCTCCCTAAAAGAGTATTGTCAAGAAGGAATGAGATATTTTTTCCTGTAGCTTTATTTTAGACCCTTATTATTTATTTTTATGTAGCTGTATTTCAGACCCTTGTTGTTTATTTTTTCTGTAGCTTTATTTCAGACCCTTGTTGTTTATTTTTTCTATAGCTTTATTTCAGACCCTTGTTGTTTATTTTTTCTATAGCTTTATTTCAGACCCTTGTGCAGTATTGCTTATACAGTCAGTGTAAAACTGAGAAAGTACCCCTCCCCCTGTAGTACTGCAGCACTATTTACCTGCTTTATGCTGTGAGAATAGAATGTATGTCAGCCTAACACTTTGGCCATACATTTACTTTAAAGCTGTTACTGTTTATTACCTCTAGTAGGTATTTATACCCTCCTGCACAATTGATTTGAACTGTATGTATACTATAGCCCATTTGCTGGCTGTACTTGATGCAACTGAGTTTTTTTTTCTTTTAACATTTACTTGCAAACAGATTATCAGTGACATCTATGCACAATTGTGACTTTATTATAATTACCAAATAGTGTTGCCTGTAAACATTTTAACAATTATGTTTTAATAACAATGATGCTTTAGAAAAACTCAAGCTACTTGTCTGGCAATCAGTCTTGTTTATCTTATCTTTCCAAAATTTCCTGTAACTATTCATCTAGTCTAGGAAGGTCTGAGCTCGCATTTCATACTCTGTAAACTATAGTTAATTATTTTGGCATTTTTCCTTTAATATGATTGTGATTTGCATAACTATGCATTTATACAACATAAATAGACATTATTTTACAATTACCTTACATGGATTTCAGTATTTTTTATTTATTTATCTATTGAACTGTCCTGCCATTAATTTTACAAAAACTGTTTGACTAATACCATCTGTGATTTTATTTATTTTTAAAATTCAGAACTTTAACTGTTTGGTGTTACTATACAATTATAACATATGTTTATTTATATTTGCTGTTGTCTCCCTTTTGCTTTTGTGCATTGTAAACAAATGTATTCTAGATGAAAAGAACACACATGCATGTCTGTCTTGTATCTGTATATCTTTATACAAGCATGTCAGTCTTGTGACTTTAAATCTTTATTCTTATTATCTATTTTTATTTAATTTTATACACTAGAACAGTTTTGTTTACCTTTTGACTGTGCTAAGAATGGCATTCATATGCTTTACTTTACTGTAGTACTGATAGATGTCTTGCTTTAACTGAATGAAAATAAAACATTTAAAAAATGATTTGTCCCTACCATCCTAGCATGTATGCTTAACCATTTTCAAAACATAAACATATTATAAAATATATTTCTTTTGCACAGATTAACTGTGTATGTAGGAAGTTCCCAGTCTCTGTCAGTTCAGCTAATTTATTTCCTTTATCCTGCAACTGCTGTTGAATTTCCTGTAATGTTGCATGGTCTTTCTGACATTCTTTAGTAAGCTGTTCTGCTGAATTTGAAACTCGTATGCCCTTTTGAAAAGATGTATGTATAACTTGTCTAAGCTTCCTGAACTCATTGTGTCTGTCTTTTAGAAGTTTACTACATTCCTTTGTAACAAAATGTACGAGGGGTTCTATCAGTAACTGATTTGACTCACATGTGGTGACAGGACATAACTGTTCAACATCAGAATGTAATGGAAACACTTTACCCTTAGTTAATTCTTTATCATGAACAGATCTGTCTTTACAGTCTATTTTTTAGCAATATGATGCAATATTATTTTATGGCATAATACACAAAATGCAGTTTTTGTTGAAGCACACAATAAACATTTGTTATATTCCACATGGTTTTCTTTGAGATACCAGTCAAATATTGTAATACATTTGCATAATGCCTTACTATCAACCTGCCCTAATAAGGTTTTACATTTACTAATGTGCTGTGTATACCAACATAGCAATTTACTAAAGTTTGGTTTACTCCCTGCATGAATTATAAATAATATCCATATTAATAACATCCAAACTGTCTAATATACAAACTGCCTAAGAATATACAAACTATCTAAGAATATACAAACTGTCTTAAGAATATACAAACTGTTTAACATCATCCACACTAAATATGTGACACAGAAAAAAGTCTTACCAGTTAGCAAGAAAACAGGTGATCAGGCTGCTGTTGCTGATGGCTAGAAATTTTTCAGAGTCACTTGAGAAGCTGGTGAAGCACAACAGGCAGCGGACCGCTGTACAAGTGGACATTCACCTTTTCTTGGAGAATTTATGGCACTGCGAATTTCTTGAACTAGTCTCACTCCGGATTTTAGACGTCTAAAAAAACTTTACTACTGCAAGCTGCATAAACTGCAATACTTCTGTTTAGGATTTACACATACGTACAAATGTTAGTTACTGCAATTTGACTGAAGTGACCCTCTGCAGGGCTTACCATCACTCCCCCTGTGTTTGAATGCAGATTGTAGGTTCAAATGCAGGCTAGCTTGCCATTGAAAAATTACATGGCTCTGCTTACTTGCTTGCTGCTGCTTGCTGTGGGATTTGAAGTCTTCTTATGACACTCAGTGTTGCTGGCTGGATTCTGCTAAAATTCAAAGTCTGGTTATATTTGCATTCACAGTCTGTTGCATACAGAAACTTGCAGAATATACACTGATGAGAGAATATACTTTGCAGCACTTGTCTTTAAGAGCAGTAACCAATAACTTTTATAATAAACCAAACTGGACAAACGTTGCAGCTTAAAAGTACTGTTCCAACTTTACTTCTCATAGAGTACAGGTGATGTGAGAGATATACCATTTACCTCAGGACTTGTGTCTCTACCATACTTCTAACATAACTGGATTTATACAGCTCTTTATATACAGTTTTAGTCATGCATAAACATATACATTTCCTCTTGATATTCTATTTTGGAGAATTGCTCATCCTGTAGAAACAATACTAAGCTTCCTTGTTTAACAATGTCTTGTAAGAGACCATCTTTTCTGACAGTGTGAACATCATGTAACAGTGTCCTGTTGTCCATGCAGAAAAACATGTTTTTGAGGAAACACATTGTCCTGTATTCTATTTGGATCTTTGTATAAGAACATCTGTTCTTGTGCCAATGCTGATAAGCATGTCCTGTTTTCCATGCAGAAAAACATATTTTTGAGGAAACACATTGTTCTGACAGTGTGATTGTCCATTCTTTAAAAGCAGATTTTGCATTTTTGCTCTTGCATACATCCTGTTTTTAAGTCTGTAAGGGAAAATGTCCATTCAGCAGGTTCCTTATTTTCCAAGCCATGGTCATTTAGTATGACTGCTGATCACATATTACTAAACTCTGTTTCTGCATTTAAGCAAGCTTTTCCTTTCAGCATATTTACAACAGAATTAATTTCAGCTTTATATTAATAAAATCTAACAATAAGATCACACCAAACACTGTTGGGGCTCATGCTTGACAGATAAGCTGCAGGGCTGCTCATCCTTCTCTGTGGTTGCAACGTGCTGCTATACAGTCTTCCTGCAGTCTCTGCTGCAGCCACAGCCATAATGTTTAATGAGCTACTCATTGTGCACCCTTATTTAGTTGCATTCATTGCTAATGAGCATTGGGGCTCATTGCATTTGCACAGTAAACAGAGAAGGTCTAGCTGCAGTAATTCTGAATCACAGGGCCAGTGTATTGGTTTGCACTGGATATGCACTCAATGTGGCAAGTGATCTGTACAGAGTCAACAATGACTGAAAAATGTAATCAGTGTTAAGAAATGACTTGCCTAAACAAATTGTCATTGATAAATGTCCACTACTCGCATCAGAAGAATTTAATAAAATTGAAAGTAAGGACTCCTCTTTTTTTTTTTTTTTCAGTCCAGCATGATTTTTATAAAGGTCATAGTACCAAACTAGCTTATCTTTCTTGCAACTTCTCACTTTTGTTTAGGACAGTATATTGTTGTCCTATTTTTAAATTTATCAAAAGCATTTGCTGCTGTCAGTCACTCAATTCTTTTCAATAATCTTGCTTTATGTGACAGCTAAGAACTTTATTTTTGCTGATTCTACATCTGTCTGAATAACAGGACCCAGATTGTTAGGTGGGCACATTGAACCTCTGATCCTTTCTATATTTTGTCTGGTGTCCTCACAGGAGCTATTCTTAGCCTTCTTCCATTCACTGTTTTTGTGAATAAGATAGCCAAGATCTAGGAACTGCCACATTGATTTAGTATGCTGATAATTCTGCTCTTTTGTTTGCTGATTCTCAAACTGATTAAATAAACACCAGTTTCCAATTTGCATTTGATAAAATCCAATTCTGCCTGTATGAAAATGGGTTATTGTTAAATAGATCTAAAACTTAAAACTGTTATTTTTCTCACATCAGATTGACCTTCAGAGTTGTCTGCTTATAGAACATGTTAAGAGCAGTAGTGTTCTGTGAGCTATGGCAGATTTTAAACTATACAGAGTCACCCTCAGTCAGCATCTGAAGTCTGCCATATGTATTAATAGTTACTCATTATGTCAACCAAAACTTGGACTTTTTTTATTGTAATAAAATATTTATGGCTGACCAAACTAATAATTTTCTTGCAGAATAACTCCTCTTTCCTACCTTGGCCACTTGGGACTGGCTTCTTGACATACACTTCTCAGCTCTCCACTCTAGATAAATGTTATAATAAGGTAGCCAAGTCTGCATGCTTCAATATTTGGCATCTCATTAAGGTCTCTACAGTGGCTAGGACATTCGCATTATAAAGAGAGTTGCACCCTGTATACCAAATCAGATCTTCATCATCCATCCAACAGATCATTTGCATTTACTCCATCCATGCTAATTTGGTGCTACCTTGCTCCTATTTGTAGTTGATGTAGTATATAACAGCTTTGCACCTGATTTCTGTATGTTACCATAGACGATGCAGTTTGGAAATTCTTTCTCTCACACTTTTTCAGTAACTGGTCTTGCAGCTGTAATGAGGTACCACATAATTAATACTATACTGATATGACAGCTATAGTCTGTTGTCTGATTGCCTTCCTCTTCTCACTCATGCCCAATCGTACCAGCATGTATATTGTACTGAAAAGTGTATATAACTCTTGAAAAGGGGTAAAAGAAAAGAAAATGAAGAAAAAACTTATTTTTGCAAAGCCATGTTTGCAAGACTTTGATACATGTTTATATATTGTTTTAATGTGGAGCTTTTCTTTGGGTCTTTGAAGTGCAAGGCCTACTGCCAAGTCCAAGAAAAGTATTTCTAATTGTTTCTGACATTACTTGTTTCCTGTCTGATATAGGGAAATTGTTTTGTTGTTTCATATTTGGTGATAATAGAAAGTAATGAATGTCTTGTTAAATAAAGTAAACTAAGAAGAAGTGCATGATGTGAAAAATAAAATTATGGAAGTAATGACTGCCTATGATTACATAGTAATAGCAAACCACAAATTCCATAATGTATCCTTAATTAGACCCACAAAAAGATAATGGGATGACTTCCTGAAGAAGATGACTAAAAGATAGAGGTGTCTCTGTTTACATCAAAAATAAATATACTTCAAGGCTGGTCAAACAGGACAATGCACTTGAGCTGATCCATGTTCAAATCACCATAGGTAGAATCCAATACCACTTCCTTGCAAGCTATAGGTTCCCCCCCATGACCCAGGAAACCCATACCATGTATTTAAACTTATTGGAAATGTTCACCATCCATCCCAATACCATATTCATGGGTGACTTTAATTACCCCACTATTAACTGGGAATCCTATATGACACCAAATATATATGCACAGAGATTCTTGGATTTTGTAAACACAAACTCCATGGACCAGGTAGTCAATACACCAACGAGGGCGTGCAACCATACTTGATCTGGTTCTAACTAATATGGGAGACTCCTGCACACACCCTACTGTAATTACTTCCCTGGTAAGATCAGACCACAAAATGTCTCCTTTGAAGTAAAAATAAAAGCTGGACCCCCAGCTAAACATGGAATATTTGGGAAGTATTCTAAGGCTAGCTTCCTGCTATTAAGTGAGAACCTGGCAAAAGTTCAAGCCCCTATAAACCCTGAGAACTCTGCTGCCTATGCAGAACTGTTCACAGAAACCCTGTACAAGCATGTTAATAGCTGCATAGATGCAGCTGTACCCACCAGGAAGAGATACAGAACTAACTCAAAAAACAAGCCACCCTGGTGGAATCACAAAATCAGTAGGCTGCATAACAAGAGGAAGAAAATCATGGCAAAAATTAGGAGGTGAGGCAGCCAGCAGGATAAAAGTACTCTCATCAAACAACTCAGAGGGCAAATAGTTTACTAAAGCTGAATTTGAGGCAAGTTTGGCCTCCCAGGCCAAGGACAACCACAAAGCATTATTTAGTTATGTCCGCAACCTCAAAGACAATACACAATTGTGTGCAGAGCTCATTGTAAATGGAGCCACCTATACTGAGCCAGAAGATATAGCAAACCTCCTGGTTGATAAATGCAGCTCCAACTTTACCTCACTCTCCCCCTCAACCTTCCCTCAGGAAATATAATCAAATATAACTCCCTCTACTGTCACTAGGGAATAGTTCCTTAATGCTATCTCTAAGACCAAGAACACTGCATCAATGGGCCAAGATAATATCCCAGTATGCCTTCTAAATAGCATGAAACATGACCTATCAGGGCCTCTGGAATTACTATTTAACTGTAGCCTCCAAACAGGATGTTCTTCGTTCCACATTGCTGCAGTCCTAACTATTGGGTAGTCCGCTGTCCAGTCGGCCCGAATACCAAAGTATAAGGCTGACGTCGGTCAGGGCGCATTAGACTGACGTCAGTACGTCAGGGTACTAATGCGCATGACCGATGCCATATCCTCAGTCTTTTTTGCCGCATGGTCCGATGCAGAAGCAGTTTTGCGAGTGCAGGTTGGCGTTCTGAAATTTTCTGAAGTCGGAGTTTCAGACCGAATCAAAGTTGGCTAAGTACCCCGTTGGGGAACATTTTGGTTTTTTCTTGCCTCAGTATTTAACCGGATGTCAGAAAAAGTGAATAACTGTATTTCTTGTGGGAAACAGATACCTCATAGGGATTACCATACCTTGTGTATACCTTGTTTAGGGCCTGAGCACGTCGTTGTTGGATGCCGCTCTTGTGCTAGATTTAACAAACGCACTATTAAGAGAAGGTTAGACTGTGCCAGGTTAGTGTTTGGGAAGCGTTGCAATTATAAAATGCCGTCGGATGTTCCGACGCCCGCTTCGTCCAAAAAGCGCAAGGACAAAACAGCAAAGCCTAGGGTTGATGAACCGGCAGTCCCAGACGTCGGTTCTTTAGAAGGCTCAGTGGAGCCAGAGGTTTTGCCAGGAGTATCTTTGGAGTCTCAGGCAGAGACTTTACTGTTACAGGATGTGCCTTCTCAGGAGGTAGGCCAGGCTGAAGGGGCTTCTCAGGTAACTGTTCTTCCCAAGGTAGTTAGAGCCTCTCCTTCTGTTTCCAAAACTTCCTTGAGAGGTAGGCCAAGTTTAGCTTCAGTGGGGGCTTCTCCTAGCACTTCAGGTTCTGTGCCTAAGAAACATATGCTTAAAATGGCAGAAGATTTGATTACTATGATTAGAGGTTCTATGCCCCCTTCTGATAAGAGGCCTAGGGTGGAACCTGAGTTTGAGAGTTTTGAACAGTGTTCAGAGGCTTCTGAGTCTTCTGCGGAAGACTTGCAAGAGTATCCTCCTTATTCTGATTCTGATGTGGATGATTCCACTCCTACAGCTTCTCCTCCTGAGGATTTCTCATTTTCAGAGACTCTGCATTCCATGCGGGAACACTTTAAATGGGAAGGCCAGGATTACTCTGATTCCAGGAAAAGGCTTAGGGAATTCTTGTTTTTACCCCAGCATAGGCCTTTAGCTATACCTCCTGTGTTGAATGTGGTGGAAGATGTTTTTGCGGAGGCTTCCCTGAATCCTGATTCTTTGCCTCCTGCTCCTGTTAAACCTGATAGGTACTATAGGGTGCCTGAAGCTCATAAGTATCTTTTTAAGAGCCCTAGGGCAGACCCGGAAACTGTTTCTCAGGGACCTAAAGGTGTTAAGGCCTCTGTTGTTAAAACCCTGTTCCCACTGATAAAGAGGCAAGGGCTTTGGATAGATGGGGAAAGAAAGTGTATACTTCTTCCACTTTAGCCATGAGGGCGTTGAATTGTCAATTTCACATGCTAAAATATCAGAATTATCTCCTTTCACAATTGAAATCTAAGGTGGATGCTTTGGCGGAAGGTATTGAGTGTAAAGAGTTGCTGGATTTAGTTCATGTGTCTGAACAGGTGGGTAAGCCTTCTTTGCAATGTGGTTTTGATGCTGTACAGGCCTCCTCGAGGGTGGCTGCCACTAGTTCTGTTCTTCGCAGGCATGCCTGGTTGAGGGATCAGAATTTAGCTGAGCATGTTAAGACAAGGATTTTGGATGCTCCTTTACAGTCTGATGTGTTGTTTGGTCCACCTGTGGAAGCAGTTTTAAAGAAAATGGAGGACAAAGCTAAGTCTATGCAAACTGTTAAAGATTTTTTGCAGGTACAGCCACCGAAATTTAGTAGAAATTGGCCTACTAAGGGATGGACATATCCTGCTTATGATTCCCAGTCTAGGGGTAGGTCTAGACGTGGTAGGGGCAGAGCTCAAGGTTCTTTTAGGCCTAGAACAGGAGTTCACCTGCTCAGACTTCTGGTGAGGGCAGGGGTCAGTCCTTTCGTAAACAGACCCAATGACCTGCCTTTTCGGCTGCCAGTAGATTCTCGTCTGGCAGCTCCTCTGGGAGGAAGACTGTCTCTTTTCAAAGAAAATTGGGATTTAATTACTCAAGACAGATGGGTGTTGGATATCATTCACCACGGTTACAGGTTTTATTTCCACACATTGCCCCCTTTCAAAGGCATGCCAGACGTTCCTCCTCCACAAAGGAAAGAGGCTCACAAGCAAATTTTTCAGTTACTCCAAATGGGGGCCATTCAGCCAGTCCCTGTATCAGAAAGGGGCCTAGGATTTTATTCTCGCCTGTTCCTAGTACCAAAGAAGGGGAACACGTGGAGACCAATTTTGGATTTATCTCTCCTCAACACTTATCTGGACATTCCCAAGTTCAAGATGTTGACGTTACAACAGCTTTTACCTCTGCTGGGCAAAGATCACTGGATGGTAACTTTAGATCTCAAGGAAGCTTACCTTCATGTGCCTATACGACTAAGTTGCAGGAAGTATCTGCGTTTTCGAGCTGGAAATTCTCATTATCAGTTCTCTGCATTGCCCTTTGGCTTATCTACTGCGCCCAGAGTATTCACAAAGGTTCTGGCTCCAGTGATAGCTTACTTCAGGCTACAAGGAATTCAAATCTATCCTTACTTGGACGACTGCCTGATTCTGGCTCAAGAAAAGGAAGACCTTCTACAGCATCTGGAACATGTTATAGCAGTGCTAAGATGCCTAGGGTATTCTGTGAACGAAATAAAGTCCAGTCTAGTACCCTCTCAAGACATGTGCTTTCTGGGTGTGAGACTGAATACAGCAGCCCAGATGGCCTTTTTAACCCCGGACAAACAACAGAGTCTATCACTTTACTTCCATCAACTATCTCATCAGTCCGTGCTGACTGCAAGGACAGTCCTTCAAGCATTAGGGTTCATGGCATCTTGTATTCTGGTGCTTCCCAATGCCAAACTGCATATGAGGAAGCTACAATGGTATCTCAAAATGTATGGACACAGCACTGCCAGGATTTGGACACTGTCATTCAAATAATACCTTGCCTTCAAAAAGAATTTTTGTGGTGGGCTCAGGAATGTCACCTAAACAAGGGACTCTCTGTGACCCGGCCAGAGGCGAGTCAGATTTTAACGACAGATGCCTCGGACATTGCTTGGGGAGCTCATCTGAATGGAAAGTGGATACAAGACAAGTGGCCTGCCAGACTACAGCATCTACATATCAACATGAAGGAGATGTTAGCAGTCCAGTTTGCATTAATGGCTTTCAAGGAGTTACTTCTTCCAGGGCAGGTGTTGATTCTAACAGACAACACAACTGTCATGTGGTACATCAACAAACAAGGGGGAACACATTCTTATCCTCTATGCAGGCAAGCAATGATTTTATGGGAGACTGCGCTCAGCTTGCAACTAACTCTTCAGGCAAGGTTTCTGCCGGGAGCACAGAACTCCTTAGCAGATGTGTTAAGCAGACAAATCATGGATCCCCACAAGTGGAAACTGGATCTTCATGTATTTCAAAAATTGACAGTGTCCTGGGGAACTCCAGACATAGATCTGTTCGCTTCTCCACTAAACCACCAGCTGCCACAGTTTTGCACAAAGGGGTTTCATCACACAGCTTGGAAAGTGGATGCTCTGTCTTTCAGTTGGAAAAATCTTCATGTGTATGCCTTTCCACCTCTACCTCTTCTTCCAAAGGTGCTCTTAAAGGTCAGACAAGACAAGCCAAGGATGATTTTAATAGCTCCAGATTGGCCTCGGCAGCACTGGTACCCATTACTGAGGAGTCTGGTAAGGAAGCCTCCATGGCCTTTACCCTTGATTCCACACCTATTGTCTCAGAGGGACGGTCATCTGCTCAATGTCAAGCTTCAATCTCTTCATCTAACAGCCTGGCATATTCTGTTTTGAAAGACAGCAGGTCTCAACTTCCTCAACAAGTTTTAAATGTGATTTTGGAAGCTAGAAGACCTAGTACGAGAAAAGTGTACGCAGAAAAATGGAAGAGATTTTTATTTTGGAGTGCAGCAAACAATTTGGAGATTTCTGAGCCTAATTTGAGTGTGGCTCTTCAATATCTTACTGAGTTATTGGACAAAGGTTTGTCCTTCTCTTCCATTTAGATTCATGCTGCAGCAATTTCAGCTCACTATGATTGTGACCCACCATTGTTTTCGCATCCTTTGTTCAAGCAGTTTCTCAGAGGGGCAAAGAATATAAGACCCCCACGTAGAGCTCCTACTCCTGCTTGGGATCTCAATTTTGTGTTGGAAAAACTTACTCTACAACCTTTTGAGCCTGCAGCTACTGCTGAATTCAAATACTTGTCATGGAAGACTGCTTTTCTGTTGGCTATTACTTCTGCAAGAAGGGTGTCTGAGTTGCAGGCCCTTATGGCAGTAGAGCCCTTTTTGATTTTCCATAAGGATAGGGTATCATTACGTACTAATCCTTCTTTTATGCCTAAGGTGGTTTCTAGTGTGGCTTTAAACCAAACTATTCATTTGCCTACGTTTTATGCAGACTCTCAACATAGAGCGGAAAAGATTTTGCACACTTTAGATGTGCACAGGCAATGCGTTATTATTTGAGCAGGACTAAGGATTTTAGGCAGTCTCAGCAGTTGTTTGTTTCTTTTGCTTTGAGTTCGCAGGGCAAGCCTGTGTCAAAACAAACTATTTCTAGGTGGATTGGGTTTTGCATTGCATTTTGTTATTCCCATCATGGCAAGGAGATTCCAGCTGGGATTAGGCCTCATTCCACTAGGGCTACTGCCACTTCAACAGCATTTCTAAGGGGGTGGCAACTAAGGATATTTTGGAGGCAGCTACTTGGAGTTCAGTGCATACTTTCTCTAAGCATTATCACCTTCCTCTCTACTCTAAGTCTAGGGCTGGTTTTGCCACAGCTATTTTGCAAGGCATGTTGTCAGCTCCTGCTTCTTTATGATTTGCCAGC
Organism: Protopterus annectens; assembly: GCF_019279795.1. Taxonomy (NCBI): domain Eukaryota; kingdom Metazoa; phylum Chordata; order Ceratodontiformes; family Protopteridae; genus Protopterus; species Protopterus annectens. Next base: position 395,522,749 of record NC_056751.1, read on the forward strand.
CTCCCTTACCTCTGCTTTGGGATTCTACCCAATAGTTAGGACTGCAGCAATGTGGAACGAAGAACATAGTACAGTTTTGTACCTACCATAAATGTAGATGTTCGAGGATCCACATTGCTGCAGTCCAATTTACCCTCCCTCCTTCCCCTCTGTGTTTAGGGGTGGTTGTGTAGGTGAGGTTATATGCTGATATTTTTGTATATATTGTACATATTTTTGGTGCAGGTATATTGGGCCTTGTCTTTTTAGGGTCTTCTGACATCTGGGGCAAGAAAAGACTGAGGATATGGCGTCGGTCATGCGCATTAGTACCCTGACGTACTGACGTCAGTCTAATGCGCCCTGACCGACGTCAGCCTTATACTTTGGTATTCGGGCCGACTGGACAGCGGACTACCCAATAGTTAGGACTGCAGCAATGTGGATCCTCGAACATCTACATTTATGGTAGGTACAAAACTGTACTTTTCATGCCTCATGAATAGAGAAAGGCAACAGTCATCCCTCTGCACAAAGGTGGACCATCTACAGATCCTGGAAATTATAGACTCATACGTCTCACTGGTCATATATTTACATCCATGGAAAGAATTATCATGGAGATGATTAATAGAGATATAGTAAACCTCCAGACAGTGGACCCAACCCAGTTTGGTTTCGTCAAGGGCAGATCATGCCTACTCAACCTGGTGGACTTCTTTGAGAATGTCACCAAAGCAATGGATGAGGGCAAAATTATTCACACTGCCTACTTTGACCTGGCCAAGGCATTTGACACAATACCTCACTAGGGCATTGTTGACAAACTCAAGAGGTTAGGTACAAACTCATATGTCACCCGGTGGATAGCCAACTGGCTCACAGACAGGACCCAGGAAGTCAGAACTGGGGAATCCACCTCTACAAAGAGGCCAGTCAGAAGTGGAGTCTCTCAGGGACCAGTCCTTGGACCGCTCCTTTTTGGCATTTAATTCTCTGATGTCAAGGCCAATGTCAGTGGTCTCTGGCTGGCTAAATTTGCAGATGATTGCAAAGTAGGAGCTGTCATTGAATCTTAACACTGACACAAATGTTCTCCAGAAGGGGCTGACACAGACAAATGACTGGTGTCAGAGCCATGGACTAAACCTAAATGCCAATAAATGCATAATAGTATCCTTTGGGAAGTCATCAATCCCTTGTAACTATCATATTGACAACAGACCCCTTAGAGTTGACCCAGTAGTCAGGGACTTAGGGACACAGATAGTAATCTAGCCTTTGACCATCATGTGTCTACAGTGGTGAGGAATAATTCTATGTTGCACAATGTATAGACAAAGGTATGGTATTTAAGTCCAAGGAAGTCATTATTCCACTGTATTCGGCATTCATCAGACCTATCATTGAGTACAATACCCCCCTTTGGTATGTACCTAACCAGGCATATCCAACAATTGGAATGCCCATACAGGTTCCTCATTAAAAGAATACAGGGTGCAAGTAAAATGTCCTATGCAGACCACCTCAGGGCCCTATCCCTGTATTCTGTCTCCTACAGGCTTTTGAGGGGAGATCTAGGCCTGGCATATGGGGCATTGTCAGACCCCACTCTGATGGACCTCCTGAATATCCATAAAATAAACAGCAGCAGAATTACCCATTCTAAAGACTTAAACATTGCCTGTGATATACATAAGACCTGCTGGAGAGATAGGTATGTATCCCAGAGACTACCCTGTGTATGGAACATGCTCCCCATCCATGTGAAGCAGAGATCCTCCCTAACCCAGTTCAAGTGCAACTTGGATAATTGGATGGGAAACCAGAAATTCATCCCTGGTTTGGCACCTATGTCTCTAATGGGCTCAGGTAACCTGTAAATGGTTCATCTCTCAGGCCCATGCTTAGACTTATCAAGGGTATCAGAACTGGTCAGAGATTTGGGATGCATGGCTAGGCTTAAAAAGGCCCTTGTGGTTGGTAGCCTAGTAAACACCTATGAACCTAATAGTTTCACATTCTGAGAGGGATGAGAGACCAGATTAGAAATAAGAACCAGTTTGAGAAGGTAATGACCAAACAGTTTCACATTTCAAAAAAAAAAATGACAGACCAGAACATTGAACAGGGTGATATGGTTGATCAATGTCAAGTGACAGAAACTGATAATATAGGGTCCCCAGTGGGGGGAAAAAACATCAGATAGCATTTCTCAAGTTACTGTTCCAGTCTTTGCTGGGCCTTGAAATGCTTTTTGCAGCCCTCAAATAATTTCATGCAGATGCAAAATTTGGATGGGAGGAGTGTATTTTTGGTTAAGAAATAGTATACTTGTTCAAAAATGATTAAGAAAAAGTATTACTGTTAGACAAAAAGAATGGCTCGGTTATACAACAATGCTGAATGAAAGAATAATTAAAACATGAAGTCATAGTGCTTAGTTATATTAACTTACCGAGAGTCTAGGATAGGTGTTCAGTGATGGTAAAGCTTAATCGTAGCTAAATTATATGCACACATTTGAAAATTAACTTGAAATTTGCATTATTAAATAAGTATCTCTGATCATATGTACATTGTTCTTTTTATGCTATGTAATAAAATGTAAAAGAAGGAAAATGCCATGTGCAATTTATACATATATTGATTTACTTATTTATTTAGCTTCATGTTATCTTGCTGATCTAATAATTGGGCATACCAGTTGAACATGAGACACTATAAATACAAATATATTAATAAGTAACTCTTTCACATATATTAATATTTTATTCTTATTGCACGCTTAGAACAAATACACAACAAGCTCCAAGTTTATGTATTTTTATATACAGACACACACAAACATATGTAGAGCGAAAACAGAACAAGTTCCAAATGTGTGTATGTGTGTGCATGTGTGTATGTGTGAAACTAGATATATAAAGAGTGAAACAGAGCTGCATGTGCATTTCTTTTCAATGTATCTATATGTATCTATACCTATATGTATAGCTAGATACAAATATAGGTACATACATATGAGCATGTATGTATGTATTTCTTGCAATGCAAAAATAAAAATTTTTTGCATATGTATGTATATTTAATTTTTAAATAGAAAATACAGCTTAAAAACAACCTATCATATTAATTCACGTTGATCCTTACAGAAGATAAGAAACCATGTGTTACAGAAAAAGACTGTAACCAATGTCCTTTTCCTTGTATGAACAACAGATAATCCCATATCTAAGGCCAACCAAGGCTGTTCTAATTGAATCAAAAAGGGTGGTCCCCTTTTCCCTTCTTCCTTTAATACTTTCGTTCCCGACATACCACCTACCTTGGATGCATCAGCACTTCCCCAAAGTGGGATACTTATAAGTATAAAGCAGCCATGTCCAATAGTTCTTTCCTGATAAACAAAAGGTAGATAACTGAATCAGACCAGCTTTTTTATGCTCTGTTACATTTCTGCTTCCTGCTTTCTCCTTTCTTTTGACCTCCTGCTGAAACTGTTTCTTTATGTGACAATCAAGATATTCATCCTAATGCTCCCAGATAATGTGAAAAAGATACATAAGCCCTTTCTGTCCTTCCACTTTCCTTGTTCTTAAAAGGTAAGTCTTTTGTTGTTTAGACAAAAGGTGCCCCACAGAGCCAATTGCTTTTGTCCAACAGTGTAAGCAGTAGTTTCACTAAACTGTTCTCATTCAACAATAAGCCCCATTCTGTGAATACTCCAACTGCATATTCCCCGACTTTTGTTGCCATTTTATGGGTGAAAAAGACCCAGATTCTGTACACATGTGCTTTGCAAACCTAACAATGTATTAGTTTATATTTAGTAACCTTGGTTTTATCTTGCTGTACCTTTATGATATCCAGTTGTTGTAGGGCAGTATGTGCTTTTTGGCAATGAACGTACATATGGTTGGGATAAATTGCACTGCAAACTGATTGTGAGCTTTTCTTCACCTATCACCACACACAATGAATTTGACATAGCATCAGCAGCTTGACTAAAAAACAAAACAATACATACTTTTAATCCCTATCCTCAGGCCAGTTTGTGTAAAATAATGTATGTTTCCTATTGTATCCAGTTTCTTTGAATATGGAAAATCTGTAATTACTGGCATTGTAGAACCCTATAGCAACCTAAAACTATTTGAAAGAATATTTTAAGTGATGGACTAAATACTGATGACTTCTTATTAAATATTTTAAAACTCAAAATACTTATTTTTAAGTTTAATTGAATAACTCTACTATTTTTTTTTTCCATCTATGTCTTTCTTCAGGGCAGAGTTGCTTTTTTAAAAATAACTCACACTGAATAGAATTAACCAAACTATTTTAGATATTTCTGTTATGATGAACATTGCAGCAAATAGGAAAATGGTGTACACATAAGCTACATAAAAACTGAAACTTTGAACAACAGCAGTAGATTCTGTACTGATAGAACATGTACAGATATTTTCTTGTGTTTAAGTTTAGTACAAAAAATAGTTGTTTCTCAAAAATGCAATCATCTTAGAAAATATGTGCTGCTTGACATGAAATTCATATCGAATCCATTGTAACATTATGGTATATAACATTATAGTAGTCCAACTACTCTGTTTTGGGCTTGACCTATGGCCCTGTGCAATTGATGTAAAAATAACAGGTAAAGAGATAGAATTAAGTCTGCTTTCCTGAATAATTGCTGAAAAGCTAGAAACGCTGCCTTAGTGACCAGAACGAATAATGAGAATCGCTAACAAGGCAAAGGTTTTATGCCAAACTATTTGGTTTCCTCATGTATGAAAATGTTATCTTGGACCACTCTAACCTGACAGAAGTCTTTTGAATCAGATTCTGGTGATTGATTACTTCAGAGTGAGACCAAGATGAGGGGTAATGCAACCGCTAAGTCTCTTTTATTTTAGAAGGGCACAGATTTTGGTACAGCAGATGATTTCCTGCTTTGTCTTTCAGAACATGGCAGTCCTAGTAAAGGTGAGTTTTACTGAATGCCTCTAAGATGTGTCTACAACTTGCTTCATGACAGCATCCATAGCATACATTCTGAATCCAGCTCATATCCTTTTGAATTCCATTAAAATTGCAACATTAGTACCCCCTTTTGAAAGCAGGAATACCTTTCTTCAGATGGGAACTAGCAGTTTGTTTCTCATGTTTCCCATATTCTGCTGAAAATAATCTCTCTCCAGCTGAATAGTTATATTGACAATAAGAAGGCTTACTATCTGATAACAAGGAGCAGTGGTGTGTGTACTACTAACAAAGTCTAGCCGTGTTTATCAAATGACACTAAAGAATGGTTTGCTAGTGAAGCATTATTGCAGAGTTTATATTATAGGACATCAGAGTTTATATTATAGGACATCAGTTCTTTATTAAGTTCCTCCAATTCTACATGCATTTTTTTCCTGGTTTATTAATAACCTGACTTGAAAAATAACAGGGCTATATTTAATACCATAACTGTTGAATTAAAAAGTCCCAAGACAGGCCAGTGTTTGCTTAATATTTCAAAATATCTGAGCCATCACATCCACACTTAGCTTAGAAAATGAAACCTACTACTGTAATTCTGGACAAAGCAAACCAAATATATAATCATCTAGGAATATCCAAGTAAGGGCTAGATTTGGCCCTCAGATATAAGTACTTGGAGAGTCAAGTGCCTGTCACATTGGCATATTGTCACATACATCAGGATATAGCCTGAATAGCTTTAGTCTTTATAAAAATGTTAAATCCAAATAAAACAGACAGCCACGGTACAGCACAGCAAAGTGTCCTGGTTAAACACACAAGAAAACTTCCAGTAGTTCCAGGTAAGTTAACAGGTGTATTTTTCAAAAACAAATTTAAAAACAAGTTAAAAACAAAGATAAGCACTTGCGTTGCCTCTTTTCACTAGCCACTTCATCAGCTCTAACTAGTAACACACTAACATTTAAAAAGAGAGATGCAGTTACATCATCAAGTCACCTGACATCAGTATAGGTCTTAAGAGGGCAGCTTCATTTAAACCAATCCCTTTATCAACTTGCATTTCTAAAATCCATTTTGTTTCTATACATTCAACCTTGGTTCTAATGTCACCACCCCTTTTATTACAGTTAAACAATTCTAATATCTTAAATCTAAACTGATAAGTATCACATTTTAATGCATGTTTATATAAAGCATTCCTGCTATCATGTTCTCTTACACTATATAAGTGCTCACACATCCAGTTCTTCAGGCATCGATTTGTTACCCACATAGCTGTTACGGAGCATACAGAATACAAAGTAGACAAGATTACTGCTTTTGCAGTCTCCTTAGAAATGGAAAGTATAAGTGTGTCTTGTGGTGGGGTGCATATACGTATCACCATTGCATATATACTTACAAAAGTTACAAGTCCTGCAGACATACATACCTTTCCTTTCTGATATATTATTCTTCTTAATAAGGGATTTGTAACACAGAATCTGTTTTAAAGACCTATTGTTCTTAAAACAGAAATGTGGTCTATCACTCAGCATGTTCATATACCTCATATCAGATGTTAAGACATGCCAGTTTTTCTTTACCACTTCACACAATGTGTCAACATCACTCCAGTAAGTAATACCCATTCTAAAGTTATTTCCATATGTATTATTTAATCTAGCGGATGTTACATTCTCAATTTATACAGAAAAATAAGGTCTAGCCTTATCACCCATGTGATGAACAACTTCATCACATACAGTATTAACCTCAGTCTCATTACACCTCCTTGTCAAAAAGTCATTTCTAAGACTCTCACGGGATTTTTTCATAGTGTCATCACTTACATGTAAGTGTGCATACCTATAAAACTGTCCCTTCAGGACTTTTTGATGAACATGTTTCGATGCATACTATTTCGATGCAATACACTGTTCTTCTTACATTCCTTCTTCTAAAGTTTTGTGCTCAATGCATTATCTTTCAGGAATACATTTACATCTAAAAAAATCAGCACTTGTTTCAGATATAGATGTTAGAAACTTCAAAAAATCTATTGTATGGTTCAGATACGATATAAATTCTTGTAACATTTAATTTGAACCAAACCAAAAAATATCATCCACAAAGTGTGAATAAAAAGATACATAATTCAAAAAGAAATTACTTCTGTCAAAGATGTTCCCAGTATGCCAGCACCATGTTGGCGTATATGTTCGTGCACATGGTACCCATTGCTACACCACCCTTTTGAAGGAAATACTGGTTATTAAAAATAAAAACATTATTTTCCAGTATAATATTTAGTAATACACGTAGAAGTTATATCCTGTCTATACTATATGTTGAATTTTTAGACAAAAAGAGTCTCACATACTCCACACCTATATAGGATCATAGGACATTAATAGACTATTGGCCCTGAGGCCCTTACAAGCCCAGCTAAGAATTTAGCCCATGTTCCAACAAGTCAGCACCTGATGCCCCTGTCCAGCAGGGACACGGGTGGAATCCCAGGGATGTATTTTCTGTTCCCCATCCAGTTATCTAGGTTGTGCTTAAAAAGGGATAATGAGGTACTCTGCTTGACGTGAAGAGAGAGTCTATTCCACAGAAGGTGGCAGTCTCTGGAACACAAATCTATCCCACTAACAAGTCCTATTCATGTCATAGACCAGGTTGAGGTCATGCATGCGGGTTACTGAGTGGAGCCTGACTTGCGGATATGCAGCAGTCTCGTCAAGGAAGGTCTGAGATTGCTTTGTGTGCAGAGAGAGGTCACCTCTGAGGAGTCTGTATGAGACTGAATAGAGGGACAGGGCTTTTAGCCTATCTGTGTAGGGTAGATGTTTGAGGCTCTGGATTCTCCTGGTGAGGAACCTCTGTGGTCTCTCCAGCTGCTGCCTGTGCTTTGTGAGGTTCATGCTGGAAGGGGGGGTTGTACTCAATAATAGGTCTTATAAGGGAAGAATACGGGGATGTTATGACTTCCTTGTCCCTGGATGAGATACCCTTCCTAATGAGGTGGGCCACGTGGAAAGCCTTCAGTACAACGGAGGCAATATGATGGTCAAAATTCAGGTTGCTATAAACCTGGGTGCCCAGGTTCCTCATGGCTGACTGCATGATAAGACTTTGTTATCAATGCAATAATTTGTGGGATGTCACTCTCCTCAAAAAGGATGATGATGTATTTTTTGGCATTCAGTTTGTGGCCATGTTCTGGCACCAGTTATTTGTTTGGGTGAGACCCTCTTGGAGGATGTCCACATCACTAGGGGAATTGATGACAGCACCCAGCTTGCAATCATTTGCAACTTGGTCAACCATAGCCCACTGGTTTTGGCCTGCACCTCAGAAAAGTTTATTCCAAACAACAGAGGCCCCAAGACCAATCCCTGGGGTATGCCACTCATTACGGGTCTACTGCTTGAGATGGCTTCCCCTATTTTGACTAGGTGGGTTCTATCAGTGAGCCAGTTTGCTACCCATCTGGTAACATATGGATTGATGCCTAGCTGAGAGAGTTTATCTATTATACCTAAGAGGGGAATAGTATTGAGGGCTTTGGCCAGTTCAAGGTAGGTGGTGTGAACCGTCTTCCCCTCGTCCCTGGCTTTGGTGACTGTCTCAAAGAAGTCAACCAAGTTTAATAGGCATGACCTCCCCTTGATGAAACCAGACTGTGTGAAATCAAGTGTTTGGAGGTTGCAAATGTCCTTGTTAATGAGGTCCATGATAATCTGTTCCATGGCCTTGCAGATCAAGCTAGTTAGGATGATGGGTCTATAATTTCCTGGATCAGTAGATGCACCACCTTTGTGCAAAGGGATGACAGTGGCTGTCCTCCACTTGGCTGGGATGAAGCCGGTACTCAGGTTTTGGTTGAATAAGAGTGTCTAATGGTGCTGCAAGTTCTTGCCTGAGTTCATGTAGGATGCAGCCTGGGATGTTATTGGGTGCCATGGAGACTATATTTTCTTGCCTTTGAGAGGGCAATGATGACTTGCTCCTTAGAGATAAGGGGAGGGGGGCTGGTACTGGGGATACCCTGATTTACTGATTTCATTTGGGATTACTGTATATAAAGATGTACCATCTAAAATGACCAAAGTACATGTATTCAGAGTTCAGACTAGACCAACTATATAATCTCTTCAGAAAGTTATTGGTATATGACCGAAGCCTATTTGACTGAGACCAAATGACCGAAAGTTTATTTGACTGAAAACTCATATGACCGAAAAACAGCACTGGCAGGTATATGTCCTGTTCCCCACTGTAGTGCAACCCTGGAGTGAGAATATATTATTAGGGGGTGTGGGGGGCACAGCCTCCCACATTGGGGTTGTGGGGGGGGCATAGCCCCCTACATAATTGCAGTTTATATACTATTATATACATGTGTATCCATTAACAATACATTAAAACATATAACCAGTAAAAACTGGTTGCAAAATGTGGGGGGGGGACTACACCCTCACACCCCCATTGTGGGGGGCTGTGCCCCCCACACCCCCCAACTTTATATCCTCACTCCAGGGTCGCACTACAGTGGGAAACAGGGCATATACCTGCCAGTGCTGTTTGTCGGTCAAATGAGTTTTCGGTCATATGGATTTTCGGTCAAATAAACTTTCGGCCATTTGGTCTCAGTCAAATGGGCTTTAGTCATATGAACTTTCGGTCATATGTAGTGAACCCATATATATATATATATATATATATATATATATATATATATATATATATATATATATATATATATATATATATATATATATATATATATATATATACATATATATATATATATATATATATATACACACATATATATGTATATATATATATATATATATATATATATACACAGTGGCTCTGTGGCCCATCCCAGTCCAGACACAGTAGGTCTTAGAGGTGGATCTGCTAAAGATTGTGCACTTTAGGCAAACCATATATATAGTGGGAATAGTTAGAAATTCCACCAAAAAATATTGATAAAGATTCTCATTTATAGCACCTTCCATTAATAATTCACATATTTCAGAATACACATTATTTACCAGCGTACACACCTCAGATTGCTCACACTCCTTATAGGTTGATGAGTCACTTAACATCAAGTTCCTACCATCCATCAAGACAACTCCACCCCCTTTATCAGCGAGGCCTACCTGAACATGTTCTAAAGATACTACCTCATGTAAAGCAGTCCTTTCCAAACTAGGAATGAATTGGTTAGGCTTCCTAAAACCCATACCTGATTGTGTGCTGTTATTGCCATGACGCAGTCTAAGTGAAATATTTCTGACAAAACAATTTAAATCAGTTAATATATATCAGGTATATTTGAACTTCTAGAAGGCTCAAAAGAAAGCCCTTTATTTAAAACAGTATACTGTTCACTGATTAGTTCATGAGATGAAATATTTCTAGTCCATTGTATTTTGCTTCGCATGGATGGTGCCAAATCTAGCTGTTCCAGCTGGACTAATTTCCTCTGTGGTTGTCAATTCCTGCTCATTGACCAGCCTTTTTTTTCCTCTTCTCTTGTCTCTTACCAGCTCTGGTAGAGTAACATGTAAAAAAGGGTTTGAAACACTACCAGTGTCTGTGGAGGCACCCATTTGTACATTAGATGAAGTTGTTGGAGCCCCATCATCACATAAAGTAGAAATCAGTTTACTTAAAACACATCCAGTCCCCACCCCCCAACATCAGAATTAACAGATACACCCATCTTTTTACTGACAGTGGTAGGCTGTTTAATAGTTTCAGGTGCAGCAGTAGGAGGTTTGTCCTTCTGGAATCCCACATTCATGCTGTTTCTAGCTTCTTCCTTGCTGCCCTGTATCTTTGAGAATACATGGCCCTCATGGAAGTCAGTTATGTCCCTAGCAAGCTTTCTACATTTTGTCTCTTGTAGACATTTCTGACATAAAGAGACATATTGAAGTAAATCATCTAGCTTCTGTTTGCATCTGTCCGAAGTTATAAATACATCCAGTTTACCTTTAGACACTAAAACAGTATTCATGGTAGCTTCTTTCAAAGGGCGAAAGACATCAATAAGAAGTCGCGTATATTTGTAGCTCAACTCAAGGCTAAGGCATTGCCATTGATTCAACAAATTAGGATAGAAATTCCTATAAGTTGGCATCCTGAGTATTCACAGGCCTCTTGGGACTACTTTATGATGTATACAGGCTTCCAAATGAAGCCTCTGCCATTGTAAACATTTCAAATTGTAAACAGCATTCTCAAGTGCTTTAAAATATACATTGAATGTATTAAAATCAAAAGTCACTGACCCAGAGGCATCGGCACAATCAATATTTCGTTCATTAGTTGTAGGTAAAAGTGGATTACCTTATATCTCAAGAATTCTTCCAAAGTGATTAAATCCAATTCTATCAGGCTTATAGTCCAATTCAATAGTATTCCTTTCTGCCATCCTTCTAGTATCCAGGAACAAAAAAGTGAATCAGAAAAACACCGGATACAAGGTTAAGGCTGGTAATCAAATGAAAAAAATTAAATCCAAATAAAACAGACAGACAGCCACAGCATAGCACAGCAAAGTGTCCTGGTTAAATACACAACAAAACTTCCAGAAGTTCCAGGTAAGTAAACAGATTTAATGCATCAAAAACAAGTTTAAAAACAAGTTAAAAACAGAGATAGGCTCTTTCACTGCCTCTTTTCACTAGCCGCTTCAACAGATCTAACTAGTAACACACAAACTAACATTTAAAAAGAGAGCTGCACTGTTACCTCATCAAGTCACATGACTTCAGTATAGGTCTTAAGGGGACAGCTTTATTTTTAATGATCAGTATTTCCTTCAAAAGGTTGACATAACAATGGGTACCATATGTGCGAACAGCTATGCCAACATGGTGCTGGCATATTGGGAACATCTTTACATCTCGGACAGAAGTAATTTCTTTTTGAAGTATGTATCTTTTTATGCACGCTTTGTGGATGATATTTTTGATTTGTTCTGGTTCAAATGAAATGTTACAAGAATTTATATCATATCTGAATCATACAACAGATTTTTTGAAGTTTGTACCATCTACATCTGAAGCAAGTGTTGATTTTTTAGATGTAAAAGTATTTCTTTTAGATAATGCATTGAGCACAAAACTTATTAAAAAGGAATGTAAGAGGAACAGTGTCTTGCATTGAAAAAGCATGCATCCAAAACATGTTCATCAAAATGTCCTGAAGGGACAGTTTTATAGGTATGCACGCTTAAATAAGTGATAACACTATAAAAGAATCCTTTGCCAGTCTTAGAAATACTTTTTTGACAAGGGGGTATAATGAGACTGAGGTTAATACTCTATTTGATGAAGTTGTTCATCACGGGGTTGTTAAAGCTAGACCTTATTTTTCTGCATAAATTGAGAATGTAAAATCCTCTAGATTATAATAATACATATGGAAATAACTTTAGAATGAGTATTACTTACTGAAATGATTTAGAATGAGTATTACTTACTGGAATGATTTAGAATGAGTATTACTTACCGGAGTGATTTAGAATGAGTATTACTTACCGGAGTGATTTAGAATGAGTATTACTTACTGGAGTGATTTAGAATGAGTATTACTTACCGGAGTGATTTAGAATGAGTATTACTTACTGGAGTGATTTAGAATGAGTATTACTTACTGGAGTGATTTAGAATGAGTATTACTTACTGGAATGATCTAGAATGAGTATTACTTACTGGAGTGATCTAGAATGAGTATTACTTACTGGAGTGATTTAGAATGAGTATTACTTACTGGAGTGATTTAGAATGAGTATTACTTACTGGAATGATTTAGAATGAGTATTACTTACTGGAGTGATTTAGAATGAGTATTACTTACCGGAGTGATTTAGAATGAGTATTACTTACTGGAATGATTTAGAATGAGTATTACTTACTGGAGTGATGTTGGTACACTGCATGAAGAGGTAAAAAAGAACTGGCATATCTTAACATCTGGTATGAGGTATAGGAACATACTGGGTGATACACCACATTTCTGTTTTAAGAACAATAGGTCTTTAAAACAGATTCTATGTTAACAAATCCCTTATTAAGAAGAATAAAATATCAGAAAGGAAAGGCATGTGTGCCTGCAGGACTTGTAACTTTTGTAAATATATATGTAATGGTGATGCATATACGCACCCCAGCACAAGACACACTTATACTTTCCATTTCTATGCAGACTACAAAAGCAGTAATCTTGTCTACCTTGCATTATGTGTGGTCTGTAACAGCTACTAAATGGGTAAAATAAATCGATGCCTGAAGAATTGGATGTGTGAGCACTTACTGTATATAGTATAAGAAAACAGGATAGCAGGAATGCTTTATATAAACATGTATTAAAATGTGGTACTTCTCGTCAGTTAAAATTTTTGGTATTAGAATTGTTTAACTGTAATAAAAGGGGTGGTGTCATTAGAATCAAGGTTGAATGTATAGAAACAAAATGGATTTTAGAAATACAAGCTGATAAAGGGATTGGTTTAAATGAAGCTCCCCCTTAAGATCTATACTGAAGTCACATGACTTGAAGTAACTGCCTCTCTTGTTTTAAATGTTAGTGTGCCACTAGTTAGATCTGATAAGGCGGCTAGTGAAAAAAGTTGTGAAAGTGCTTATCTCTGTTTTTCTATTATCTTTAAACTTGTTTTTGAAGCATCATCAAAAGCATCATCTCATCACAAAAGGATTCTCATCCAGAAAAAAAGAGGTAATTGTTCCCCTCTACTCATCACTCATTAGACCCATTATAGAGTACAACGCCCCTTTTGGTATGTACCTCACAAGACATCTACAACAACTGGAAAGACCACAGAAATGCCTCACAAAGAGGATTACTGGCCTCAAACAGATGCCCTATGCAGACCGTCTCAAAAAGCTACAGCTTTACTCCATCGCATATCGCCTACTCAGGGGCGATCTCTGCCTAACATACAAAGCTATGTCAAACCCAGAGCTGTTGGACATGCTCCACTTAAAGAAATCCCAATCCCTCCAAGCTACACACTCTAGGGACCTTAACCTTGTCACCACAATAAACAGAAAATGCTGGAGGGATAGATTCCTGTCCCAGAGACTTCCAATACTCTGGAACAGACTACCTATCTATGTCAAACAGAGCTCCTCATTAGCACTCTTCAAGAAAAATCTTGATGATTGGGTGGGAAATGGAAAATTCACCCCGGGGATCACTTGTGTGGCTCTGCTTGACAGGGGCACAGGAAAATAATTTTCTTGGGTGGCAAAAGCCAGGGTACATTTTTTGGCTAGGCTTGTATGGGCCCTAGGGCCGATAGCCTAGTACCTACCTATAAACTTATAAATGTGTTTACTTACCCGAAAATTCTGGATGTTTTCTTATGTGTTTAACAAGGACATTTTGTTGTGCTGTAGGGTGGCTGTCTGTCTGTTTTGTTTGGATTTAAACTTTTTAATTTGATTACCAGCCTTAACCTTGCATCTGGTGTTTTTCTGATTCACTTTATAAAGACATACTGATAGTTGTACTACATATCTCAAACTTAATATTATTCATAAACAGACTTCACAGTTACCAGTGATGTACCACAAGGCTTAGTTTTAGGTCCTTTCTTATCTGGCATATATTTCTCAGTTCAGGACAGGACTTCTGGCCTAAGGTTAACTAAATTTGCAGATGATTGTAAATTGGGTGATATTCAACTGACTTACAATTGCTACAGCATGGCTTAGACCATGTTAATAATTAGTACAAGGACAAGGGTCTCAGATTAAATGTAAAAAAAAAGTGTAGCATAGTTCAGTTTGGTAAATAAACCAATTTCACTTACCGTATAGGAGGTTCATCCTTCTGATCAGGCACTGTTGTAAAGGATCTTGGTACTCTTGTCGATAATTACTTATCATTTGACCTTCATGTCTCCACTAGATTAAAATAAGTCTTAATTCCCCTTTATTCATATTTTTCCAGACCCATTATTGAATATAATGCACCTTTTGATATGTATTTATCTAAACATATCACAAAACTTTAGAGACCTCAGAGATTCATAACTAAAAAGATCTTTGGCCTCAAAAATCTTAGTTATCGGGAAAGACTGGCAACCCTTCTTTATACTCAGTCTCTTACAGACTCCTCCAAGAAGATCTATGTCTGGCCTTTCGTGCCATGAAAGCTCTAACCCTATTTGATCTCTTATTCCTTTGCACAACTGATGGAACATCAAACACTCAGTTAAAGGGACTAATCCTTCATCAGCAGATAAGTAAGGCACAGCTGATGTGTGAACATTGGGTCCACTTCTTAATTTCGAAATCTCAAAATCCCGAACATCAGAATCCCAATGCCCAGATGTTGGAAATTTTGAAATCTCGAAGTTAAACAATTGAGATCACCCAACAGTGCAGAATGGTAACTTTACCATTCTCTTCAGTCTAGTGTGATCTCGGAGTTGGTATATTTAAATAGCAGGGGGTGTGGGGGCGCAGCAACGTAATGTCTAACTTTTTTTGTTTTAGTTTTGTTTTTTTTTTTTTTTTTTGCATTTCAAGATTTCAAAATCTTGAACATCTGAATGCTGGGATTCTGATGTTCGAGAATTTGACTTTTTGAAATTACGTAGTGGCTGTGGACCCGATAGCTTTATACCCCAATGTATCCCTTACCTCTGGAAAAAACTTCCACTATATGTCAAGCAGAGTAGACACCCTTGCCACCTTCAAGGCAAACCTAGATAATTGGATGAGCAGCCTCAAATTCCCTCCTGGTGTATCTTGTCTTGTCTCCTGGATGCTAAAGGAAATTTTTAAATGAGGTTTTAGCTAGGCTTGAAATGGTCTGCAGACCAATTGCCTAGTACTGACCTATGAACCAAATAATATCCTCAGATTCAACCCTTTAAACAAGGTGGCATATGTTTTGCTAAGGTTCATTTCTCCCTCCATTCTACTAGCTTTTTCTAAGCTGGTTTTCTTTTCCTTTCCTGTTCCTTTCTGGGGAGAAGGTACTTTTCACTGAGATAAATACTATTTGTGTTTCTTTATAATGAATGTTGTCCACAACAAGATTCAAGCTTTTGTGCAGGGATTATTCAGGTTTCCCTTTCAGCTTTTATTACTAAGAGTCTGTACAACTATAGATTGTGTGATCTTCTCTGTTTACTGTACGTTAACTTCAAAACAGCATTTCTCTCTACTTAATGTGTGACCTTTGATATGAACTTCAAAAATGACCTCAAAAGATTTTTGGTTATAGAGGTTAGTTGCCATTACAGTATTTGATAATTTCATCCCAAATGCTTATGTACTATTCACTGCGACTGTTTTGAGATTTAATATTGTACATAAGCATGATCATGATTTGCAGTAATGTGTACTGTATGTTTATTTCCTTGCCTTACTCCTGCCTTACATTATCAAATATTGTGCTTGAAATTTGCATTCATATTACATCACATTTGTTTAATTGTGGAAGTAACAATAAGCTTGTCTGTTACTTCGGAGTACTTAACATTCTGCTGCCTCTCCATCCTCACATTCCTCTTCACCCTTTCTCTACCTGTCCAATGCCCTCTGGAATGCCTTTTTCAATTCTTTCTCTTTTACCTGTTCTGGTAATCCATTCAGTGTGTTCACATCTTTCACTCTGAATAATAGTCACATTTGCTGCCTTTGCATTAACAGACATTTTGGTATCAGGCAGTTTGATTAAAGCTAAACCATTCAAAATTATTTCATGTACTTCTCATGATGCTCTTCATTATGGGCTATAAAAAGTGGTGAGTAATAGCTAACTGTAGATTTGATCTAGGACACTCCCCCAGTCCCATCTCTTTACCGCATTCTACCTAATAAACCCTTTCTGCACTTGCTTTTAGTCTTTTTTAATTTAATTACATTTTTTCAAACTGTGTGTGGACTAATATTGCTACATACTCAAGTGTGCCAGCTTGCACTGCATGTGAATTGTTTTTACTACTGTTTTTGCTACTTCTCTGAAAAAAAAATTGTAAGCCTGTTTCCTACCTTTCCTGTAATTAGTGTTCCAGAAACAGATTTGCTGTATCCAGGAGTATTTGTAAGCTTCTGAGCCCCCAAGCCTTTCTGTGTTGGAGGGAAGCCTTCTAGCTTATCAGTGGGAGTGGTAAGCACTAGGTAACCTGTCTACCACATAAGGAGTGGTTCTGGCCCAGAATTTGTAGTTATTGGCCATTTGGGCTTCCATCTCTCTCAACTTTCTGATTTGAAGGCCTGCATTTGCACTTGTTTCTGTCCTGTAACTACTGGGCCCATCTCATTTGCTCACTCAAAAAAAAAAAAAAAAAATCTGCTTTTACTGTATTTGTGTTTCTTCCTACTT
This sequence comes from Protopterus annectens, assembly GCF_019279795.1. Classification (NCBI taxonomy): domain Eukaryota; kingdom Metazoa; phylum Chordata; order Ceratodontiformes; family Protopteridae; genus Protopterus; species Protopterus annectens. Next base: position 395,540,104 of record NC_056751.1, read on the forward strand.
TATTTTGTTTTTGCGTCATCTTAAAAGTACTCAGTTGTATTTATTACTGCTTGGTGTAACTCATTCTAAGCCTTTTAGTTTAAGCACTTGGGCTTCAGACCAGTTGTTTTACATTAGGAAGGTTTGTGGTCTGCAATGTAGTGGCAGGACAGGTAGCTTACATCCTTCTAGTTTGGGAAATGCTGATTGAGGGCTCAGTGTCTGTTATTCTAAAAGTGTATTAATTCTGTTTTAAGCACTTGGGCTTCAGGCCAGTTATTTTACATTAAAAGGGTTCGTGGTCTGCACTCTTGTGGGAGGAGAGGCTGGACTCTGCCCTTCTAGCTGGGAATTTCTGGTTAAAGGCTTATAGTGCCTGCATATTTAAACTGCTTCTTACTGAAATTGGTACACCTTGTTTGCTATAACATAGACTAGATCCAGGCCTGCTGAATCTAGCTTTGTTTGTATAACTTGAGCACTAATCCAGGCATTCTTTAAAGTATTCAATTGTATTTATTACTGCTTGGTAGTAACTTGATTATAGTGTAGCTATCATTCTAAGTCTTTTGGAATAAGCACTTGGGCTTCAGACCAGTTGTTTTACATTAGGAAGGTTTGTGGCCTGCACTGTGGTGGCAGGACAGGTAGCTTACATCCATCTAAGCTGTGAACTGCTGATTGAGGGCTCAGTGTCTGTTATTCTAAAAGTGTATTAGTTCTGATTTAAGCACTTGGGCTTCAGGCCAGTTATTTTACATTAAGAAGGTTCGTGGTCTGCACTCTTGTGGGAGGAGAGGCTGGACTCTGCCCTTCTGAGCTGGGAATTTCTGGTTAAAGGCTTATAGTGCCTGCATATTTGAACTGTTTCTTACTGAAATTGCTACACCTTGTTTGCTGTAGCATAGACTAGATCCAGGCCTGCTGAATCTAGCTTTATTTGTATGCTTGTTGTTTGTTTGCTTATTTTCCTGAAACACTAGTTCCACCTAAAACGCGGCTTTTCAGTGCTTCTGTGGATCCCTAGTGATATCTGCATTGCTTACTGTACTTATTTCCTTGTTTCACTTGAAAGAAAGGTACTGTTTGTCATTTTGCATTTAAGTTACCTGTAACACATTGCATTTAAGTTACCTGGCACTTGCTCACTAAAGCAATTATATAAGTCAGCACTAAAATATTAAAAGCACTACACCCTCACAAACTCCCCTTGAGTACCTTGTTCCTCATTGGCCCTTTTTTTCAATTATAAAGGAATTCCCAATACTATTCTAGCATGTCCAAAGGTCAGTTGTCAATCTCCTCTCCGGTCCAGCTTGTGAATCTGGGAATCTTGAGGCAATGTTACAACTGCCTCATGTACACAGACAACCCTCTCCTCCTCCCAACAAATTCCAACACATGTGAGAGATGCAACCATATAACCATACTGGAGGCTAAGCTCTCTCAACTCAGTACTGGCGAAACCAGTCAGGAGGAGAAGGAAACCACACTCACTACAATTCCAGTCTCACATAGACCTACCATGACAGCAAACCAAACACATAAACACACAAAAACATACTCGGAGGCTCTAAATAAAAATCTGCCTAAGCAGCAGAGACCTCCAAAGCAGACACCCAAGCAACCGCTACGCCAAAACAAAACACGTGCAACACATAGCTCACAAAGCCAGTGTGCCGAACAGTCACAGCCCTTAAGGCTAAACAACACACCTGATACACTTGTAATAAGTGACTCTATCGTCAGGCACACTGACGTCCCGTTCACCAGGCTGAACAAGGAGAAAGTCATGGTGAGCTGCCTGTCGGGCGCTAGGATCCGCCACATAACACAAGCACTCAGGTCACTCCAAGGCAAGTACAAATATGACTCAGTCATTGTCCATGCTGGTGTGAATGACCTGAGATGTACCTCCCTGGACTACATGAAAAGAGACATAGAGGAGCTCTCTGATCATGTAGCCCAGGCCGATATGACCCTGACCTTGAGTAGCATCTTACCCTCACCAAGAATGATGCCACAATATGAAGACAAGATGATCAATTTCAACAATTGGCTTAAGTATTGGTGTCATTCAAAGGGGATCCAATGCCTGTCAGCCTGGGATGACATGCTCGACAAGCCACGATGCTTTGCTAGGGACGGCTTGCACCTGTCACCCCTGGGCATTCGGATATTGGCAAAGGCTCTTGCTACCCCCATAGTGCCTTTTTTAGGCAAGGCTCAAAAGACAAACCCACCTCCATAGGTATCACAAGGGATAAGAAACTAAGAGTAATGCTACTCAATGCCAGAAGTCTAAACCTCAAGATGCACACACTCGAAACTCTCCTTACCATGGAGAACATCGATATCTGTGCAGTAACAGAAACCTGGTTCAAGGCTACCGAGAGCACCCCAGCACTACCAGGTTATACCTCATACCATGCTTTTTGGCCCCAAAACCTGGACCGAACCACAAAAGGAAGGGGAGTATCAATATTCGTCAAAGATACCCACACCTCCAGGTTGGTGGCACAGCACGAAGCATCAGAGACTATCCATGTGCAACTAACAGTGGGTAAAACTGCCTTCCAGTTTATAGCCTGCTACAGACCACCCTCCCAAACCCAGGAACCCCACTCGGCCTTCCTGAGAACACTGGAATATATGAAGGGCTCTCCAAACACCATTATATTGGGCGACTTCAACTACCCAGACATAGACTGGGAGCATTACTCTACCTCCAACACCCTAGCCCAAAGGTTCCTAGAATTTATAAACTCAAATGCTATGGAACAACTTGTTACCACTCCCACAAGAGGGGAAAACATAGTGGACCAGATCATCACCAACATGGAGACTCTATGCTCCAGACCAGAAGTGTATCCCTCACTGGTATGATCAGACCATAAACTAATCTCACTGGATATTCACATCCCGACTCCACCCCCTGACCTGAAAACCACAGTGAAAAACTTCTGTAAAGCAAATTTCACACTCCTCAAAACCGAGGTGGAATCCTTCAAAGACCCCGGGCCTGTGGAAAATACGGTCCAGACCGCAGAATCCTTTATAAACGCATTCTATGAACACCTTCAGGAATGCATGGATCATGCATTCCCAAATAAAACCAAGACCCAATCCTCCAAAGGCAGACGTCCTGTCTGGTGAACCCCAGCCATAAACAAACTATACAATAGAAGGAGGAAGCTACTACATGATAGAGCAAAATCCCAAAAAGGGAAGGCATCTCTGATCAGTATTAGCAAAAAACTACGGGCACTCATAAAATCGTCTAAGGCCAGCTTTGAGAGAAAAATTGCACAGGACACTAAGGATAATCACAAGGCTTTCTTTACTTATGTTAGGAACCTGGGTAGGAATTCCCAGATATGCTCAGAATTAGTCCAAAATTACAAAAAATACACCAAACCCACAGACATTGCCAACATCCTAGCTGACAGGTTCAGTGCAAACTTGTCCCCCCCCTCTCCACCAAAAGGGCAAATATCTATCCCAGCAGAGTGCTGCCCCCCTGACATCTCAGATGCTCAGGTAAGAGCTGTCCTCTCCAAAGCAAAAAACACAGCATCAGTGGGACCAGACGGTGTCCCGGACTGCATCCTACATGAACTCCAAGAAGAGCTAAACCCAAACATAAAAACTACCGTTCAATCTCAGCCTTACTACAGGATATGTACCCAAAGACTGGCGTACAGCAACAGTGGTCCCTCTCCACAAAGGTGGTGCCTCAACGGATCCTGGAAACTATCGCCCCATAAGCCTGACTAGCTTGGTCTGCAAGGCTATGGAAAGGATCATCATTGACCTCATAAATAAAGATATTGGGGACCTACAGACACTGGATCCTACCCAGTTCGGCTTTGTTAAGGGAAGATCCTGCCTCTTAAACCTGGTTGATTTCTTTGAAACAGTCACCAAGGCCATTGACGAGGGGAAGGTGGTCCACACAGCCTACCTGGACCTCGGAAAAGTCTTCGATACAATACCCCACTTGGGCATTATAGATAAGCTCACCAGCTTAAATATAAACCCCTATGTCACTAGATGGGTTGCAAACTGGCTCAAGGACAGAACCCACATGGTAAGAATTGCTGGAGCCATGTCAGACTCCAAACCAGTTACAAGTGGTGTCTCGCAAGGCTCAGTCCTGGGACCTCTCTTGTTCGGTATATATTTCTTGGAGGTACAGGCCAACACGGAAAGACTGTGGCTGACCAAGTTCACAGATGACTGCAAACTGGGTGCCATAATCGACTCTCCAGCCAACACAAGCATCCTCCGAAAGGGCCTCATAGAAACAGACAACTGGTGCCAAAACCATGGCCTCAAGCTAAACGTCAAAAAGTGTATAATCATCCCCTTTGGCAAAAACAAAGTGCCCACAAATTACCACATAGGTGGTAATCCATTAAGTACAGAAGAAGTAATTAGGGACCTGGGGACCCAAGTTGATAGCAATCTCTCATTTGACAACCACGTGGCCAAAGTGGTTAGAAAAACATTTTATATAGCCCACCTAATCATGAAGGGATTCACATCTAGATCAGGGGAGGTCATCGTGCCTCTTTACTCATCCCTCATCAGGCCCATAATTGAGTACAATGCTCCTTTTGGGATGTGCCTTACCAGACACCTGCAGCAACTGGAAAGACCCCAAAAGTACCTCACCAAGAGGATCAAAGGGCTCAAACAGATGCCATATGCTGCCCGGTTAAAGAAACTCCAGCTCTTCTCAGTGGCATACCGCCTGCTCAGAGGCGATCTGTGCCTGACGTATAAAGCCATGTCCAACCCGGAATTAATGGACATGCTGCACCTCAGAAAATCCAAATCCCATCGAGCTTGAGAGACTTGAACCTCAGCACTGAAATAAATAGGACATGCTGGAGGGACAGATTCATAACCCAGAGGCTCCCTTCACTCTGGAATAAAATCCCAGTCCAGGTTAGGCAGAGTCCCTCATTGACTCTCTTCAAGAGGAATCTTGATGAGTGGATGGGAGATCGTAGGTTTACCCCGGGTATCACTTCTGTGTCACTGTTAGACAGAGGCACAGTATACTAACCTCGAAAAAGGGCATAGCAAAATTAATTTAAAATGGATGGCGAAAGCCAAACACACTCTGGCTAGGCTTATAAATGCCCTAGGATAGATATCCTAGTATGAACCTAGGAACCTATAAGCACTTTTGGAGAGCCAGACAGCAGTTAACCCCTTAAAATCTGCTGCCCAGATACCTCTTGAACTCTTAGTCAAAGAAATCAGAGCAGAAGCAAACATAATGGTGGGACAAAGGCCCAAAATCAAGAATGGATTTTAATTATTGCTCTTATAAACAAAGAAATTTGCTAGAATAACAGGTTTTGTAGTAACATGCATTTGCTGAAGAATATGAAGTCTGAAACTCAAATGTCTGACATTATTTAGCTACTTTACTTTTCAATGATTTTCCAGCAAACCACAAATGTCATGAGGAACAGACCAAAAATATGAGACAAAAACCTCTTCCTGTCTCTAGTAGACACTGTTTTGAAGAGCTTTAGCTTCTCTTATCTCTCTCATCATATTCTTTTTCCACCATCCCATGCACCTGTTCGGTGTCTTTCTTATGGACTTCTAGAATTCTAAGATCCCTCTCCTTGTATGACTTTCAAACTATCAAACAGTTGCACTTGCTTCACAAGCTAACAAGGCAGTACTTAAAATCCTGCAAACTAGCTTCCAGGAATATATAGACCTTAAATTTCCAAATGTACAGTCTGATTTTGTAAGAGGCAGAGGCACAAAAGATTCAACTGGAAGTATTAACTGGAAAATAGAGAAATGAATGGAGTTCCAGAAAAAAAGTATTTACTTCTTCTTTGCTGTCTATTCAAACACCTTTAGTTGTGTAGGACATAACAAACTGCGACAAATTCTTAAAGAAGAGGGTATACCAGGTCATCGTATTTGCCTCCTGAGGAATCTATATGCTGACAAAGAGGCGACAATTAGAAGTGAATCTGTACTAAATGACTGCTTCAAGATTTGGTTAGGAGTGTGACAAGGCTGCACCAAGTCACACAGCTTATTTCATTTATACACTGAATATATCATGGAAAATGTCGGAGTAGATAAAGAAGATAGTGGATGCATAGCAACAACCTCAGAAATGCAGATGATGCTACTCTGGTGGCTGAAAGTGAGAAAGAGCTGGAGAGCCTGTTGATGAAGGTGAAAGCAAAAAGTGCAAAGGCTGGCTTCCTGCTCAGTGTCCAGAAAATGAATATTAAATCTTCTAGCTCACCAAATGTTTGTAAAAAACGGCAAAGAAGTGAAGGCTTGTGAACAGTACCTAACTTAATTAAATCTTATAGTCACACCATTGCATTTCCTAATTGCTGGTGCGGAATTTCATATGTTAAACACATTAATACCGTTTTTCCTCCTTCACTAGCGTTACTCATTCGTTTCTTATCAGTCACATTTTCCTGTCTGCTATTTTTACAGAGAAACAGGTACAGTGTTTGCTATTCTTCATTTCATCTCTCATTTTTCTGGATATATTTCCACTTTTGTAAGTTATATATTGTATCACATGCATTATGAAACTTTTTTGGCCAGATTCACAAAATTTGCAGAACTACTTGGCATCAGCCTGTAGCAAGCTGCTGAGGCTAAGCTTAGCCAGAACTGCTGATTCAAGGCTCCAAGGCAGCTTAGTGTAGCCTTCCCTGTGTTGAGCAACCCGAGACTGGTTTAATGTCAAACTGGGAGAGTAGCACCTGAGCAGCTTGGCATATTAGCACATTATTTCCGTATTATAAAGTAAACAACGGTGTACTCCTGAATTCAGTGCGACTTCACAAAGCAGCTTCAGCATCAGCCTAGTATTGCTGTCTGTGCTCGGGGTGCACAGGACTTGTTCTGTCCACTGCAGATTCAAGTGCACAAAGCTGGACCATATGTGCAATTAAATGAAAGTTATTCTGAATCCCACAACATGTATTTTATATTGCATTAATCTCCACAGTATTTGTTACTGTTAGTATGGTTAGACATGTTATTGTCCATATTATTGTTGATCTACTTTTCTCTTGGGGTCTTGTCTGAAAAAAAAATATTACCAATTTTATTAAGATTCACTGAAACAACTAAAGCTTTATTTGTTTTTTTTCTCCCGCAAATATAGTATGCTTGGAGCCATTGTATGGCTTTCACTTAGCTATTACTCACCAATTTTATAGCCCATAATGCAGAGCATCATGAGAAGTACATTAATATTCACATGAAATAATTTTGAATGGTTTAGCTTTAATCAAACTGCCTAATACCAAAATGTCTGTTAATGCAGTCAGTAAAGCTCAGGGCAGCAAATGCGTCTTGTTTCAGCATCACTCTAATATTCATAGTAAATGGAGAAAGAACCAATCATTTCTTTATAACAAATAGTTCTTCATTGTACATGCAAAACTAAAACAATAAAGACAGTAGCTTGTTCAACAACAATTTTCTAAATTTTCTAAATGAACTGCTCCTCATCAGAACTAGTCCCTATCAGAACTAAAAGACTAACATTTAATCCAGCTCCATGGCTATCAAGGCAAATTGAACTCCGAAGCATATCTAGGCTGGGTCGAAAGGTACAACTGCCCTGGGCACAAAGTGTTGGGGGGTACTCAGCTGATTCTGAGCTCTGTTTAAAGCAGTACTGACTTTTAAATGCTGTCATTGCATTTGTAATCAAAACTGAGCACTGTAGTGCTGCACGTGTAGTCTAAAGTGTAGTAACTCCACACTCCCTGCATATTATATATACCAACTCCGAGATCACACTACAGTGGGGAAAAAGCTGTATTTCTCAGTCCCCAGTGGACTAGGATCTCCATTCAAAAGCTTTGACATTTTAAAAATTTGATTATATGGTCTTGCTCATATGAAGTTTGACTTTCCATTGAGTTAGTCTTCTGAATGGGACCACTTTTGCAGCATGTGAGCTACACCTGCATGCAGGTAAATGGTGTTTTACCTCTTAGGGTAAGAATAAGGCTAGATAATGGGATAAACAGAGTGCTGTGTATATTAGTGTTTTTGTTTTAAGCTTAGCTTAAGGGAGAGGTAAGGTGATAGTTTAGCAGTGTGTATGTGTAGACGACTGTGTGCAGTGCATGTGTGTGTGTGTGTGTGTGTGTGTGTGTGTGTATGTGTAGACGACTATGTGCAGTGCATGTGTGTGTTATGTGTGTGTGTGTGTGTGTGTGTGTGTGTGTGTGTGTGTGTGTGTGTGTGTGTAGACGACTGTGTGCAGTGCATGTGTGTGTGTGTGTGTGTGTGTGTGTGTGTGTGTGTGTGTGTGTGTGTGTGTGTGTAGACGACTATGTGCAGTGTGTGTGTGTGTGTATGTGTAGACGACTATGTGCAGTGCATGTGTGTGTGTGTGTGTGTGTGTGTGTGTGTGTGTGTGTACTTTCTTACCTGTCTTGTGTAGTGATACTGTTAGGGGAAAGGGCTTTTGGTAAGGTAGTGTATAGGTATGAGGTTAAGGGCAGTGGGAGGGTTATGGTTAGGTATAGCACATTTGGGTACGCCTGTATCGGGGTGAGGGAAAAACATAGAAGTACCAAAAAAGTACCAGAAACATATATGCCAATTCAAACACTTTACTAAGTCTGCAATAATAATAATAAATTAAAATAATAGCAATACCTAGCAGTACAGAAATAAATCAAAACAAGAATCAGGATTGTGACACAAATTTAACATATTCTACAATAACAAAAAAGCACTAAAAATCACAAATTCAAATATAGTATTAGCAAGAGATATACAAAAAATGTAAAAAACGTTCTCTTGATGAAACAGAAACCATTCTAACATGAAATGAATCAGTGCAGGGAGAGACATTAACTCAATATTTAGCAAAAACAGTCCCCAGCAGCAACAGAAAAGAGCCACTCTAAGTTAGGAATCAAATTGTACAAACACACACGCACACACATATGCGGCTCCCTATCAGACGATCGAAATGCTGCTTCCACGAATACGAAATGATTGGCACGTATTGCGCGAACTACGTAAACACTGAATGTCCAAAACAGCAAAATCCAAAATGTTGAAGTGTTTTGGTTGGCCCTTCTGCGGTATAGCTCCATAAGATAAGTGTGCGATAGGTATGGACCTTAGGGTAGGGTCCGGGTTAAGGTAAGTGTATAGATAGGTAATGTATGTAAGATTTAGTGTAGTGTTAGAAGTAAGGTTTTGTTAAATGTATTTATGTGTATTATTTATTTTGTTAGGATATATCTCCGTAGGGGAAGTGTATGGTAGTTACGGACCTTAGGGTTAGGGAGTGGTTAAGGGTAGTGCATAGATAGTTGTGTATGTGAGGTTTAGTATAGTGTTAGAAGTAGGGTTTTGTTAAATGTATTTATGTGTATTATTTATTTTGTTAGGGTATGCCTCCATAGGGTAAGTGTGCAGTAGTTACGGACCTTAGGGTTAAGGAGGGGTTAAGGATAGTGCATAGATAGTTGTGTATGTGGGATTTAGTGTAGTGTTAGAAGTTGGGTTTTGGTGCTTTACTTTAGGGTTAGGAGTAGGGTTTGGTTAGTGCTTGTATGTGTATATAAAAATAACAGAGGAGTGCACCATGCGCTGCATAGTCAAGACACTTCAAAAAAGTCCATAAAATCCAACGTTTAATGCTTCACACTCACAGAACATTTTCCAACAGCATACCAGCATGGTCCACGCCCTTACAATCTGATTGTAAGTTCTGTGAGTGTGAAGCATTAAACGTTGGATTTTATGGACTTTTTTGAAGTGTCTTGACTACGCAGCGCATGGTGCACTCCTCTGTTATTTTTATATACTTGTACTTTTTTGAACTGAGGGTGCTTAACCTTGCAGGTATTGGTTATTTTCTTGTTAGTGCTTGTATGTGGTTTATTTATTTTGTTTGGGTAGGTAGTATGTAGCGGGTGGTGGGGTTGGCAGACTATGACCATTCGATGTTTTAAATTTTGCGGTTTAGTGCGTTCAGTGTATTCGCGGTTCGAGTAATGCATGTCGCTCTTTTAGTATTCGTTGTAATGGATTTTCGCGGAACTGATACAGACCCCGCATATGCAATCACACCAATACACAAAGTGTAAAATCTCTACTAGACACTGACCAGAGGTAAATTTGAAGAAGCAGGACAGAAAAGTACAACATTGCATGAATACAAATGCATATTAAAACAAAACATTCATATTGTCACAAAAAACTATTAAACAAAAACAAGCATAGGATCAGCTAAACTAGATAAGAAAAACAATGGAATAAAAAAAAATGATGGGGTGTGCGGTGATTACTGCTTACATATACGTGTGTTTTTCAGTACTTAGTACTTGCCACTGAGATGATTCCCCTTGTATTTTCTTAAGGTGCAACAATATACCATAAGCTAAACCAACTTAAAAATGATGGGAGAATCACAACATTTGAATGTCTTCTAGTTTTTGGAGCTGCCACCAGAATCATTACTCTTGCGAACATTTTTGAGACTGTGTTATCTGGAAAATAGTATACATGTTTGTGAAGCACTGTGCTACTGATTCATAAGTCTACTCATCCGGATCCATTTACCTACCAGAACTCAAATGAGGTGTTATGTTGTGCTAACACCTGTTTATAAACTGAACTATGCAATACACTCATCAGTTTGACAGAAGAGGCCCTCAAACAACTCCTCTGAAAATTTCATGCCAACATTTGACACATTTAAAAAGTTATAGCCTTGCACATCAGTTGATTTGTGACAATGCATGGCTGAACTACCTTACGTTAGAATACAAAATTGACCATATAATTATCATATATAAGCTACTAAACAAAAAAAAAAAAACAAAAAATAAAAAACACTTGCAGATGCTCATTTTATATGGGCAATGAAACACCTGGGGAAGGGCACGGTACAGCTATTACTGTTTTATACCTGGGGATGGGTACAGTACAGGTATTACTGCTTTACACCTGTGGATGGGCACTGTACAGATACTTTACACCTAGAGATGGGCACAGTACAGGTTTTACTGCTTTCCCAGAGATTGTAAGGTACAAGCCCTTTAGGTTCTTCCCTTAAAACAGAGTTGGATGTAATGTAACATCTATACCACAAACACCCCTTCACAAGTTATTTCATACATGGAGCAATGTACTGTTTTCTGTTTGCTAAACTTCATATATTTATTAATTAAAACAAACTTTGATTTAACATTTTGAGGTATGAAGCTCTGCAATCTGATCAATATTTATCAGTTTCTTATAGAAATATTGCTACATTGAAAAGGTCATAAATAGGAGTACATGCTAAGTGTAGTTTCTTTGTTTCTTTCTTTCAGCCTCATTACTGTTACAACTGAGTACATATTAAACTGGAAGGATGTTTTGTGAGTCTAGGGGCTCGCCCCTCAGAAAAAATATGATTTTCTTTACTTTGGTGAGTGTCATTAATTTAATAAGTTTTCCTTGAGACAGCATTCACTGCAGCATACTTTGAAGATGTGCTCGATAATCTGTTTTCTGTAATTTAGTAAACAGAGTATATTTATGTGACATGCCCAACACATGATAAGGTTCTGAAAATGTACTGATACCTGTATGGTGACTGTTCTTCACTGCTGTGAAATTCTTTTTCCAGAGTGTTTCTCCCCAGGTTGTCTTTATAAATGAGCTACGCTCAGCATGGACAACCAAGTCAATAATGTATAAAGTAAAATAACTATTTTACTATATGTTTTTTCCACAAGACAGTCATGAAATTCACAGTCACTGGGATTCACTAGAATCCTCATTACTTGCGCTAAGTGCCCACAGTGGATTGGCCAATTAGTGACATGACAAGGCAATGTAATTCATATATAGGTTAGGTTGCAATGAGAAAGACCTCATTTTCATTTCATTAACCATGCTAGTGTTCTCCGTAGGGCAGTGTGCATCCCATTAGCAAAAGCAACCTATTACACACACATACATGCATTCAGACATCCATGCACATGCATACACTCATAAATAAACCCACACGTGTGCACACACAAACACACACATGCTCCCAGACATTCAAACACTCATACCCACACTGTCTTCTCCACAAACAAGCCCACTACACTCACTTACACTCAGAAAAAAGTCACCCATTCACCCACATGCATATCCCAACACAACCACACTTGTGACTCCCTTCCTAACCCCTACCCAGTGTGACCATCTAGGCAGATACCCCTGACACACACACACACATATCTTTACTGAACTTAAACATAAGACAACTATTCCCATAGGAGAGAATGAGTGACTACTGTGTTTTTTAAGGTGGTCACTTTTTCCTCTTAGAGTAAAATTTTACTCAGCCAAGCTGTTCTCTCAATCACTTGGCTGAGCAAATAGACAACCATAGACATTTCTTGGGAGTGCACATGGCTAATTAAAATTAGCTACTCCCGTGGACTGCCACATTATTATGTGGTTCCACACATGAGACCATTCTCCATGCCATGGTCCCTATGAGGGTTAAACCTCAGAGGTAGAGTGGTTTGAATCAGAAGGGCCTGGTGCAATAGAGAAACCTTCCTAACAAAGGCTTCCACATTGTACTAAGCCTTTCTGAATCTCAGCCAGTAACTTGGATTATTTTTTAATTATTACTGATTCTTACCAAAGTTAATTAATGTACATTATTTATTCTATTCCACCATGTTGACAAAACATATATTTCAAAAATTGTAGTACCAAGAGCACACAGTACTTAATGGCACCTTTTTAAAAGAGGAATAAACCAGAAGTTTCCTTTTAATAATAAAGACAGTAATTTCATCATTCAGAGCAACAGGTGCAGCTTTTTTCTACAGCTTGAAATATATTCACAGCTTTATGAAGAGTTTTAGTATCATGACTTTACTGTGTTTTTCCTCTTGACATTTCTTTGCACTATGATGTTAAATATGGGGTAGTAAATTGCTAGTATGGTATGTACAAAGGTTGAAAACGTACATAGCCTATTTTATATATACTGATGAGCAAAATAATGTAACATAGAGATGTTGTAGAGATTGACACCCTCACTTATATAGGGAATGTCTGTTTCTCTCTGTCACCACTACTTTGTTTTTCAATCCCCCTGTGTCTTGTTATTGGCTGTACTATTTTATGTGTCTGTATTGCTCCTTAATGATTGGGTTGATTATAAGTGATGTGTAATGTTTGCAACTAGGATTGTGTCAATATGGTTTGTGATGTAAAATGCTTGCAGCTGGGATTTTGTCAATATGGCTTGTTTTAATTTATATAAATGCATGATTGCCTGTGTCGTAAGTGATAATTTAATAAAGGTATTTCTTGTTAAAAAAAAAAAAAAAACATTTGCTGTCAGTACAACACGCGACAGAGTAGTTATGAAACAGTGGCCTGCCACAACATCAGCCCAGCATGTGACAAGTACAAACAGACAAGTAACAAATCCTTGTATCTCACGGTTGCTTCTGTTAAACTTGTGAATTTTGCACAGGTAAAGGGCCTTAATGCCACGATTTTAAAAAAGCTGAATGACTGTAGTAGAAATGAATGATTACTTAAAATATCTTGTGTGTATGTATGTGTGTGTGTGTGTGTGTGTGTGTGTGTGTGTGTGTGTGTGTGTGTGTGTGTGTGTGTGTGTATGTGTATATATATATATATATATATATATATATATATATATATAGAGAGAGAGAGAGAGAGAGATTGCATTTGTATACTTAATATGACTCCCTGAAGTCAAAAGGGCTGAACAATGAATGTTCCTGGGGGCATTTGTTTTGCTGGTGGTCTTGAGTGTAATTTATTGCTAATTTCTATAGGTTGTGTCTTTATTTTGTGTTAATTCTCTTTATTCTCCTTTGAAGGCTTTGCCAAGACTCCTGTAAGTTTTTTTTTTTTTTTTTTAATAAACTAAGCTACAGAAGCTTATTACAGTGTTTCATTTATTTTAATGCTGTTTTTCTAGTGGACCATTATACGATCTATTACTTGCATTTGTGCAGTGTAGCATTTATGATCTATAGTATGCTACATGTAATTATTTCAACATAAATCCCAGAGTGAATAATTTTCATATTGCTATACCTTACACAAACAAAACACAGTAAATCTGTGAGTTTTCATATTTTCATATCTTACGCAAGCAAAACAGAATACTCCAGTCCATATCCATCTGATCCCTTTCAGACCCTAAGCTATTTATCAGCTAGCTCATCTTAATACAAGACTCCATCTTTCCCATATTTAGGACACGGCTTAAAGGTCACCCTTACCCAGAGAAACTAGCTATGTATGCAGGTGCCTTCCTCTTAATTAAGTTTGTTGTGTGTCTACCAGACGTACAAAATAAACTCCAGTACAGCTTTGCACTGCTCTGTGACTGGAAAGTCAAGCACCACATTTCTAATTAACCCCTTCCCCAAAAATACATGTTATGTGCCACCCCAAAGAAACTAATGAGCTCCCACCATTCTTGTTACAATATGAGCAACAGAACAACTAATATAAATAAACAAAAATATCTCAGCATGATTTTGGATCCAACTCTTTCCTTTACAAAGCTTACTGAAGAGATTATTATTAAAATTCAAGCTCAACTGAAACTTTGTTAGAAAGTTCACACCTTATTTGTCCTGAAGCATGAAAAGCAATTTCTAAAACTGCTATTATTTGCAAATTTCAGTAGGGTCATCCTTTGCTGGCTGTACAACCTGGACCTAACACCTATAGTCTACAAATGGCAGAAAATAAATCTTGCAAATTTTCTGCACACCTAATAAAAAATAAATTGGCTCCCAATACAAAGCATAGCCACCCTGCTGCTGAGATCAATGCTGTTTAAATTCTTAATAATCTGCAAGTGTTCTCTCTTAATCGCCAATAAAAATTTAAGGATTAGTCATACTCACTTAGAGAAAAAAGATGACACCCCAAACCTAATTAGACCCAAGTAGAAAACAAATACTGGAGAAAAAGCCTTGATGAAAATTGTTCCTTCTATATGGATTGAGCTTCCCACACATACAAGAATTCAAGAAACACTGAGATGCTTTAAGATTAAACTGGAAAAAAAAATTCTGGAAAATTCTGAATGTTCATGTTTCTGGGACTCTGGTTAAAGCTGCATGCTAAGAATTTTTGTACTTTTGAAAGTAAAATCTGGCTGTTTTCCTTTACTTATATTGATGTTAATTAACAACTGTTGTGTAATGCATACTACTGAAATTAGGAACTCTTGTAAATACTTAACTGTATTCTATTGCTCCTTGGAGACTGGGTCATGAATAATAAATAGGCTAATAGACTAACCTACCCACCTGGTCATTGAATAGTAGTAAATAATTACATCTATATCTACCCCTACCTACATAAATTCGTCTGTCTATCTGACATGTAGTATGAAATAATATGACCATAAAATAACAAAGGTTTATTGAACAGAAGTAAAATACTGTTACAGATTTTTTTTGTATATAAAGCTAAAGCAACAGAAGCTATATAAAGGACATTCTCAGTGCATCATAACAGTTTTAAGAGAGTTGAAAGACACTTTAAACTAGCTTCCCTCTTTCTGCATTCCCAGTGACAAATGTCCAGGCTTCTGAGTGTTATTACTGAATTTCTAGTTTGTTGAAGCATACTCCTCAGAACCATTGTACCAGGCAAAAAAATCTCCCTACATCAACCTCTCTGATAAACAAGGCCATAGCCTTCCTTTTATATATTATTTTAATGGAATAATTAAGAAGTAACCCACGCATGGGTGTGGGTAATGCTGGATTTACCCATGGTTGGTGTGGTTTAGAAACGAGGGTGAAGCCTGAGTGGCCAAACAAAGACAACCGTGGGTAAATCCAGTATTACCCACACCCAGAAGTGGGTTATTGCTATTATACAATGACATTATTTAAGAAAGAAAATACTTACTTTTCTTAAATAATGGCGTTGTATAATGCCTCCGTGCTGCCCTTCCGCAGCTGTCCGGTATTCTGCGGCAGTTCTGATGCACTGCACATGCCTATGGTTACGTAGTACATCAGAGCTGTGTGTGGAAGCAATGGAGAAAGCAAGATCTCCGTTGCTTTTTAAAAGGTGTCTTGCTATGTTAAAAGAGTTTAACATAGCGAGATAGCTTTAAAAAAAGCAACAGAGATCTTCCTTTCTCCGTTGCTTTTTTTAAAGCTGTCTCACTATGTTAAATGAGTTGACCTATCAGTGTGCTCGTTTTAGAATATTAATGAGGGGTCATTGTATAATTGGTTATTAACAACAGTTCCTGAGGGCAGCTTCTGTAGCTAATACAAAATGCTAAAGAGACAATGTTGTTTACACTATTTCCAGTGATATTCTATACATATATCACTGTTATTCATGTTATGTCACTTCAGTTTTACAACATATAATAGGATGAGAATGTTTTTATATGTGTGTGTGTGTGTGTGTGTGTGTGTGTGTGTGTGTGTGTGTGTGTGTGTGTGTGTGTGTGTGCGCGCGTGAGTGAGTGTGCGTGAGTGTGTGTGCAAAACAGGGACAAAATGAGTTAAGCTGCCTTTTCTGGAGAGTAAAAAAAACATGGCTAAGTGACCAGCACCTGTCAATGATTACTAATGAAGAAGAACAACATTACTATTTTGCATTTCTGTTACTTTTCTTGATATGGAGGCAGAAAACAGAGCAACATAAATAGAACAGTCTATGAATACTTTTTGTAGGCTTCATCAGTTACTCTGTTCAAAGATATGTTTAAATATAGAATCTTCACATAGAGTAAATCAAATAAAAAACCCTGTAGTGCGGCGTGCCACAAATTATAACTTTTGCAGACTGTGGCATACCTCGCAGCTTGCCTTATCGGCTGTGATCCACTGGAGCACTCATCTAATTATTCGTGAGCAGAATACTGTTTATCCAAATGCATTACAGAAATACCATGCAACATGCAATCTGTTCCTGCCAAGTGGAATGTCATCCATAATTATTTGTCCAACAGATGAACAAGGTTACGCTTTCTCATACATGCCACACTACTTCAAAGCATGGAATTACACAATGTGACCTATCTGTACACATCTGCCTCACACAGAATCAGCGGCATCTAACATTTCTAATGCTCCTTTACTCCAACTCCTACTGGCACATATACAGCATGGACAAAATTTGAAAAATATTTAAAACTATTAATAGGCAGTAGCTTCTGAGTTGTATTCCTGCACAGATATAACCACTGAAACTTGGAGTCAGTAGGATTTCTAGTTTTCTGCTTGCCTGGTTTGCATCACAATCTGTGAAATTCTGGTTGGACACAAACACATTTTACATATAAATGTTTATTCTCATTTAAAGATTTCTTGCAATCTTCATTAGTAAATGCTGATCACACGTGGGTTAATTTGCTTTGCAGTAAGCATGACAGAAGTGTTTTGTGTGCTTCTCTTAAGTTATGATACCTATTTAGATTTTATTTATTTATTTATTTGACATTTGTTTACCGGGATGGTCTGACTGGTCTACAGAACCAGTTTTCAGCAGAGCCCCAGGGAGAAAAGCTCCACATACAGTACAATACAAATATACTATAATCCAATACAATACAAATGACATGAGAAAAACTATACAGAAATAAGTTTAATGAACATAAACTATGTTACAAGGTGTTACAAGATAAACTGCACATCTAGATAATGCTATGCAATTAAAACATTATAGATAATAATAGGCACTCTCAGCATATACATAGCCTATGAGTAGATAATGTCCAAAAATAGTATGTACGTTGTACATTGTATGACATTGACTGTTCTAGTACATGAAAAAACAGAATGTTGGTTTCAGTTAGGAAAATAATAGCCAGAAAGTTAGTGATGCAGAAAGACAGTGAGAGAGTTAAGAAGAATAGAGGCAATCCAGCCTGAGAAGTGCCTGAAGGATATGATATAGAAACAGAGAAGGAGTTAGAAGAGTCTTAGGATCTTATAGACCGTGAGGGAGTGAAATGTGACACAAGAGGATGATGAGGCTAGTGTAGCAGAAGAGGAGGAGATGAGCATTAGGTAGGCTTTATGCAGGAGCACAGGCTTGTATTTTTGAGATTAATTTTTAAAAAGGCTTTAAATTGGGTTAGGCCATGCATAGACCTGGTAGCTAGAGGTAGTGAATTCCATAGTATAGAGACAGAGTATGAATACAGAGAATGACCTGGTTTTCTCATGGGTTTTGAGATAGCCAAGAGGTTTTTGTCTTCAGATCATAGGGATCAATTTGGTGTGTAAGGTGTGACTAGATTGGCTAGTGCAGGGCAGACAATAGGGTTAAAAATAAGGTTGTGCAAGGTGGATAGATGAATAAAGGCAAGTTGGTTGAGGAGTTCAAGCCTGTTTAGTTCTAGGAGTGGTTTACAGTGGTGTGTGTGATATCTACAGTTTGTGGCAAACTTTGCAACTTTGTTGTAGCACTGCTCCATCTTGCTTAGGGTAGAAGATTGTAAGTTAGTTAGGACAGGGGCAACTTAAAGGAGGGAGGGAAGTAAAAAGGATTTTGCAAGGGTAGTTTTGGTTGCTGTAGTAAAGAAATGTTTGTTTCTATATAAGAGTCTCGGTTTTTGATGAGTTTTCTTTATATTTTGCTGTATATGGGAGTTGAATGAAAGTTTATTGTCAATGATAACTCCTAGAAGATTGGTTTCCTGCACTATTTCCGTGACACTGTTGTCAGATGCAAGGATGTTGAAATAATCACTGACAGGTGAGGTTCTAGTTTAATCTTCTTTGGATTAAGAAAGAGTTGGGCATTTCTTAGCCAGGATTCGACTGCAGTAAAGGACTGTTGAGTTTTTGAAAGTAGTTCTGGTAGTGATTGAGCAGTGCAGATTATGGTGGAATCATCAGGGTATTGAATGAAGGTTCCAGGGTGAGAGGCAGTGTGAAGGTCGCTTGTGAAAATGTTGAAGAGTAGGGGTCAGAGGATGGAGCCTTGAGGGACTCCAATAGGGTTATGTAGAAAGGGTGAGAGTTCATTGGACCATTTCACTGCTTATTTACGATCCTTGAGGTAGCTCTGAAACCATTTTACTGTGTTATCTGAAAAGCCTAAATCAGACAGTGTGTTCAATAGTAAGGGGTGAGACACTGTGTCAAAGACCTTGGAGAGATCAAGAAAAACTGAGGCTGTATAGCATCCTGCATCTCTGGCCTTGTTCACGATGTCTGTAAAGGATAATAGGGCTGTAGCTGTGCTGTGGCTAGGTCGGAAGCCATGTTGGGTTTTGGTTAAAAGATTGTTTTTCAATAAATATTGCATTACCTGCTGATGGATAACTCTCTCAAGAATTTTGGATATGGGTGACAAGATGGATATAGGATGAAAATTGGATGGTTCAAAAGTGTTGCCTCCTTTGCGGATGGGGGTGATGTGAGATTGCTTCTATTTGGTAGGTACTTCTGATTTAGATAAAGATCTATTTATAAGGATACTGGTTGGTTAGGCAATTGAGCTGGCAGCCAGTTGGAGGTGGTGTGGTGGAAGATTATCAGCTGAGGTGGAGCAGGGTTTTAGTTTTTGTAGCAGTTTCTTAATGGTGTCAGTGGGTATGGGCTGTCATGAGAATGGGGTTTGTATGACATTTTGTTGAGTAGGGATTATTATTGAGAGGGTTAGAAGTAGTTGATGGTGTAGAGTTAGTATCTGAATAGGTTGAAGATCGGGGGGGAGGTCCAGCATTAGTGGTGTTAGTTAGTAGGTCTGATATTGATTTTATGAAGTGCTTGTTAATGTTTTTGACTATTTTTGATGAAGGGGTATCAGGTGGTGGGGTGTGCTCTCTGTATGTTCCAGAGTTAAGTAGAGAAGATATGGAGTGCCAACATTTTTTGGGGTTGATTTTATGCTGTAGTTGAAGCCGGGAATAGTATGACTTCTTATCTCTGTTGATTACTTTTGTCTCTTCCATGTACTTTCCATATAGAGTCCACATACTTTCAATATATATATATATATATATATATATATATATATATATATATATATATATATATATATTACTGTGTGACTAGGACAGCTCAGTGAGTGTATATTAATATACAACAGTTAGATGCAAAATATTTTGTCATGAATACATGTCATTAAGAAGTGAAACTTTTTCTCCAGTTTTTATTTGTTTTAGGGTTTATTATTTTTACTAACGGTATCCAGGAGGCGTAGCTTTCCAGTGTACTGAAATGAATCAAAAACTGATTAAAAAGTATGTTTTTTTGACATATTAATGTTTTGTATGAACTGCCCTAATTCCATGATAGTCATGCACTGTTGCTAGAAATATTGTCCTGTTGATTGTGGCTTGTACAAAGTGCCATGACCTTTCAGTGACAGTAACAGTATTGTGTTCTTAATGTTGAATTGCACAGTATAATGAATTTATTCATCATGTTTCAGTATAAAAAAGAATGCCTTTGTGCTTTATCTGTTATGGATTTGATCACTGGTATTATTGAAGAAAGAACTCTGAGCAAAAGGTACATGAAAGGCGTTCTGAGCTCAAATTGAATGCCTCAAGGGCAGCGAAGACAGATGAGTTATACCATTGTATAGGTGTAAGAGTATTGCTTTGCTGTAACCTTGAAGTCAAAATAGACTTTGTGAATGGCTGTATTGGAACTCGGCAGTCTTTGAAAAGAATGTATGACAGAACTTTACTGACAGGCACTATAAGTTTGACAATATTGACAGTTTACAGTGTATTGACAGAGGTCAGATCAAGTTTCTTATGATCAAGAATGTGCAAAACAAAAAAGCAGTTTCTAATGACTTTCTTAATTGACATCAGGTCATAAAACTACCTGGTTAACACACAAATAAATAAATAAATACATACATACATACGTTTAGGTTATAACTGCAGTTGCTTTTAAGAATATTATTTTAATACATTGTTCAGTCATCAAATACTGCTGCAGGCTTATTACTGATTTTACTTTCTGCCAACGTCAGTACACATGTCGACTTCACTTTATTTCCTTTTACTCAGTTAAAGAATGGTGTTTGTCTTATATGTGAATAAATAACTTTAATAATCTCAATTTGTGATTAAAAGTTCTGAATTTGCAAACTTGCTAATAATTCAAAGCAGTTTTTAAATTAATAACTGACATTTTGTATGATACTGCATCTCTAGATTAGTACAGATAATAATTTCCAAGAGATACTTCTATTGTCCTTTCTTGTTCCTATCATCAGAAGCAGTTACTTTCCATTCAAATACGAAATTTACCCATTTAGTTTAGTAAAGTGCCACATCAATGTGCACAACCTAATTAAAGCAATGTACTGAAACAGTCACACTGCCCCCCCCCCCAAAAAAAAATCAACAAACTAGAAGAAATATTTATGCACTGTTACTTGCTGGGAGTAGAGGCCCCCTCACAACCATGTATGTAGGATTTATGCCTATGCCCCTTGTATCACATAAAATCCATTTTTCCAATGCTGCTGAACTACATACGACTCCTGTAGCAACCCCATAAACAGCCAACATCATCAAAAATGTTTAGTAAACAACAAAAGAATGGAAGGAGATTGCCAGACCCTTCTTCCATATCACACACACACACACACACACACACACACACACACACACACACACACACACACACACACACACACACACACACACACACACACACTTACAGATAATTTGGAATTGCTAATCCACCTACTACATGTCTTTGGTTTGTGGCAGGAACTGAAGTACCCACAGGAAACTCATGCAGATACAGAGAGGATGTGCAGACTCTGCACAGAAGGCACTCCAGCCAAGAACTAGACAAAATAAATTCTTAATGTGAGGTGATAGTGCTACTCATGGCACCACTGTGCTGCCCACCTCATAAATATTATAATCAAACCTCTGGCTACTGATGCTGGAGGAAATTTATATTTCCACTATTGCAGTAACCAGCATTTGAGGTGTACTGCCCATATTCAGGCAGCACTTACTAACAGTTTCAGCACAGTCAATATATGGTGCACTGACAAAATGTAACTGCTACAAAAACACAGTCAACATGTGATGTATTGACATAATGTGATTGTCAGCATGACATACACTGTATACAGTACACTGGCACAATGTGACTGTCACTGTATCACAGTCAGCATATGTTGCAATGACACAATATGACTGTTACTGTACCACAGTCAGTATATGCTGTACTGACATAATGTTACTTTTACTGTTACTATAGCACAGTCAACATATGCTGCAGTGACACAATATGAATGTCATTGTAGCACAGTCAATATGCACTGCACTGACACAATGTGACTGTCATTGTACCACAGACAGTACATATGGTTATTACTGTAGTACAGTTAGTATATTTTGCTGCTGCTGTGACACAATGTGATTGTTACACTAGCACAGTCATTATATGCTACACTGACACAATGCATCTCTCACTGTACCATAGTCAGTTTATGCTGCACTGACACAATGTGACTGTTAATGCAGCATAGCCAGTATATGATGCACTGAAACAAAGTGACTATCCAATGAAGCGCAGTTAGTATATGAGGCACTGACACAATGAGACTGTTACTGTACCCCAGTCAGTATATAATGCACTGATCCAATCTGACTGTCACTGAAGTACAGTCAGCATAAGAGTGTCTAAATTATGCTATTGAAAATTTATAAGTTTGAATATCATATGGTCATTACCATATGATCAAACTCGTAAATTTTTGAAAACGTAAAAAAAAACAATTTAACTCCTGAACATCTTAAGCAAGGGAGCAAGCCCACTGCACCCCCCCACACCCCCCGCCACTTAAATATACCAACTCGGAGATCGCACTACAGTGCAGAAAAGGGAAATCTTCCCATTCTGTGCTGTAATGCAGCTCTCCATTGACATGCTCACACATCAAAAAATTTGAACATATGGTGCCGACCATATGACGTTCGATTTTTTCGCTATGCGATAACGTGGTATAGATCCGCATATGATGTGGTAACACAATGTGACTGACACTGTGGTACACTTATTATACATTGTGCTGACATAGAATAGCTGTTACTGTACCAAAGTTAGTATTTGCTCCACTGACACAATATGACTCTCACTGTAGCATAGTCAGCATATGCTGCTGACACAATGTGACTGTCACCATGGACACTCAATATATGCTGCCCTGATGCAATGTAATTATTACTGTAGTATAGTCAGCATATGGTGCAGTGACATAATGAGACTGTCACTGTACCACTGTCAGTATATACAGCACAGGCACAATGTGACTGTCACTGGAGCACAGTCAACATATGCTGTTGTGACAAAATATGATTGTCATTATGACACATTAAGTATAAGTTGCACTGAGACAATATGACAGTCACTGTACCATAGTTAGTGTGTGCTGCACTGACACAATGTGACTGACATTGTAGTACAGTCAGTATATGCTGCATTGACATAATGTGACTGTCACTGTACCAGAGTCAGTATATGCTGCACTGACACAATGTGACTGTCACTGTACCAGAGTCAGTATATGCTGCACTGACACAATGTGACTGTCACTGTACCAGAGTCAGTATATGCTGCACTGACACAATGTGACTGTCACTGTACCAGAGTCAGTATATGCTGCACTGACACAATGTGACTGTCACTGTACCAGAGTCAGTATATGCTGCACTGACACAATGTGACTGCCTGTGTAGCACACTCAGTATATGTTGCACTGACATATGTGGCTGTCACCATAGCACATTCAATATACACTGCACTGACACAATGTGACTGTCACTGTGCCACAGTCAGTATATTGTGCACTGACACAATTCCAGTTTAGCAGTCAAAATATGCTATGGGCACAGTCCAATTGTCATGTTGACACACTCAGTAAATTGTCAGATAAATTAACTGATTCCACCACAGAAACTTCAAAATGTATCTTGTTTTGTTGTCCAGTGTCCTTTGGAGAGCCTTCTTAGGCAGTACATAAACCTTTGGAAACAAAGTAAATCAGTAAGATAGGAAAAACTCTTTGCCCTATGAGGATTACCAATAAATAGCTTTGGACCCAGATAGTTTGAATATAGGTGGTATGAGTCGTTCTGGTAGTAAAACTGAAGTAACAATTTTTTTTTTCTTTTATTCCCAAACCATTAATTAATACAGCTGATGTATTTTAAAAAGAAAAAAAAACTGGAACCATATTCATTTCAACAAAGCCTTATGTCCTTAACATTAGGTGACTGAAATATTCTCAATAATGCATAAAACAAGTGAAAAGGCCAAAAAAAAGTTTATAGACAAAAACATTGAAAAGACCATGGCAAACCTGAAACTTCACGGTGTAATACCTTAAACCTCCTTTAAAGGATGCTCATTGGAGAGATCATTCTAAATGAAGGCCTTGTTTCAACCTAAGGATTTTCAGATAATGCCCAAACTATCCACTTATGTTATACTGATGAGACCATAAAAAGGGCAAAAGCCAGTGGAATTTGGCTTTATTGCCCTGAATGGCTTAAGACTTATAAAAATAAAAGGTCAGGGCCATTCAGAAGCCATGTAGAAACACTTGTATATCCTTAAGGGATTATTTGCATATTTTCCATGAACTCTCTTCAAAGGAAGTTTAAGGTATTATACACTGAAGTATCCGGCTTCCCAGTGTCATTTTGAGGTTTTTGCCTATCAGGTTTTTCTGTGTGGTGTTTCTACTTGTTTTTATATATAAGTAGCATGGGGCTGGGGAGTGCAGCCAAACATCAGGGGGTAGAGAAGGGCAATGTACCCATGCAAAAATGCTGGAAACCTTTATCAGTAAGTCTGCAATTTGCTTTTTTTATCACTGTTTATTTTTCAGAGTATCAGGAATTGAAGAATCTTGCCTTACATTTCTGATAGGGAGCCCAGAGAAAAAAACATGCAAACAGTACGAAGATATAAATCTCAAACAAAGTTTCACAAACTGTAACCATGTCTTCTGTAGCAGTGCCATAATGGCAACTGAAGTGAGCATCCAGGCAGACATGGTATTCCTTGATTCCTCAGCTGCTTCTGATAGTCAGTCATTTGTTGATCAGAAAGTTGATTATTACTGTCCAGCTTGATCCATTGTAAAGTAGATATTGGCCTGATTGCAGAACAGAAAATGGCAACTAGAGTATAAGTAATACCCAGGCATCATCATGGAATGTGGTAACAGAGGACTACAAGGGTCCATTATGTGGGCATTGTTGTTTAACCTGTATATCTCCAACATTAATCCCCATAAACAAAGACATAGGTGACCTCCAAACGATGGATTCTACCCAATTCGGTTTCATGAAGAGCAGATCCTGCCTGTTAAATCTGGTGGATATCTTTGAAAATATGAAGAAGGCCATTGACAAGGGCAAATATGTGCACACAGCATACCTCGACCTGACAAAGGCTTTTGACACAATCCCGCATTCAGGCATTATCGATAAACCTAGCAAGCTGAATGTAAACCCCTTCGTTGTAAGATGGGTTGCCAACTGGCTCACAAACTGGACACACACTATCAAAGTGGGTGACTCCACATCAACCAGCAGATTTGTTACCAGTGGGGTGCCACAAGGGTCAGTGTTGGGGCCCCCCTACTGTTTGGTATATACTTCTCATAAGTTCAGGTTAAATCTAAGGAGTCATGGCTGACAAAGTCTGCAAATGACTCCAAACTGCGTGCAATTACTGAATCCCCAAATGCTGTCAGTATACTCCAGGAGGGTCTCACACAGACCAACGACTGGTGTATTAGTCACTGTCTCAAAACTGAATGCAAAGAAATGCATCATTATTCCCTTCAGCATAAACAATGTCCCCTCACACTTTCAGATCAACTACAATACCCTAAGTACCCATGAAGTGGTAAGGGACCTGAGATCACAAGTTGATGGTGACCTTAACATTGACCACCATGTGTCTACTGTAGTAAGGAAAGCTTTCTACAGGCTAAACCCAAAGGACTGCAAACTGGGAATGATCATTGAAACCCCTAGCAGTGTCAACATCCTGCAAGAAGGTCTTTCACAGACTAATGACTGGTGCCAAGTCATGGGCTTAAACTTAATGCAAAAAAATGCATTATCATCCCCTTCAGCAAGGGTGATGCTCCTGCAAACTACCACATCAATAGCAATACCCTAAGCATTGGTGGTGAGACATCTGGGCACACAGGTTGACAGCAACCTTAACTTCAATCACCATGTCTCCACAGTGGTAAGAAATGCATTTTGTATTGCTCATCTTATAAGTAGGGGCATTGCCAACAGAAAAAAAGAGGTTATAACTCCCTTGTACTCTTCCATCATCAGGCAAACAATACAGTACAATGCTCCCTCTGGCATGTTGCTTTCCAAACACCTGCAGCAATTGGAGAAACCACAAAGGTTCATTACAAAGAAAATTCAGGGTCTTCAAGATCTGTCTTATGCGGGCAGACTGAAATCATTGTCACTTTACTCTGTGTCGTATAGACTGCTCAGAGGTGACCTGTGCCTTGCATACAGAGCAATCTCTGACACAGCTTTATTGGAAATGCTGCATATTCACAAATCAAATGGCACATGGGTCACTTGCTCAAAGGACCTTAACCCGGTATGTGACATCAACAGAACTTGCTGAAGAGACAGGTTTGTCTCACAGAGGTTGCTCCACCTTTGGAACAAGCTTCCTATTCATGTTAAACAAAGCCCCTCATTGGCCCTATTTAAGCACAATTTGCACAGTTGTATGGGTCCCTCTTGGACAGGGGCAATAGGTGCTGATTTTAGTGTCTACTTGAGTCAGACACCCTTTGGAACATGGAATGAACTTGACTAGGCTTGTAAGGGCCCTGGGAGTGTTAGCCTAGTAACCTCCTATGATCCTGTGATCAAGTCCCTGTCACTGTACTCTGTATTGTATAGTCTTCTTAGGGAGACTTATGTCTAGTCTACAGAGCAATCCAAGACTTAAACCTAATGAACTTGCTGCATATCTATAAATCAAACAGGACCAGGGCTACCCATTCCAGGGACCTAAATATGGCCTGTGACTTAAATAGGACATTATGGAGGGGCAGATTTATCTCCCAGCGACTGCTGCAGCTTTGGAACAGGCTACCAATTCATGTGAAAAAAAGCACCTCTAAAGCACTGTTCAAGAGGAACCTGGACGAGTGGATGGGGCACCATAACTTCATACCAGGGATAGAGCCCACAACCTTACTGGACATGTGCAGTCATCACTAAATGCAATCTTGGGTATTGACTAGCATTTCCATGGTATTACATTTGGATGTAATGGCTAGGCTTAAAATGATGTCCATGTTGATAGCCTAGTAATCTCCTATGACCCCATGAGGAATATTCCATCTGACAGTTTTTGTCTGTACACTGGCAATCTAAAATTAGGGAAACATGTAGCCTGTATAGAAGACCAGTTGAAATTACAGTACTGTCTAGATAAGTTCTGTGTTTGGGTGGCTACCAAGAATATGAAGAACATAAAAATTAACTCAGACTAAAAAAGCAGATGGTCTTTGGTCCCTCTCACATATTGAACTATTATAAAATTGGCAGCGGCAACTGGAGCTAGCATTCCATATCTGAGGACTTAGGAATATAGGTGGACAGTAAATGTAGTTTCAGCAGTCATATAGACTGTGTTATGAAAGGAAGTATTAAGATCATTGTGTGTGTCAGAAGATGCATGAAACCCAGTAATGCAGCGGTGATAAGAAATATATAAATATATATGTCACTTTGATTAGACCTAAAGTAGAGTTTAACTGCTGTTTCATAAAAATTATCATTTCTTCAAATAATTATTTTATGTAGCATATCTGCTTAGGCATGAGAATCTGATTCAAGTATATAATGTCACATTGGCTCCCTTTTGTGGGAGTGTGCTGGCTTAAACAGAATGAAAAGTGTAAAGCACAAAAGTCATTAAGATCATTTAAGAAAAATGACAGAGTGATCACATAGTTTTCAGAGAGAGTGATGGTACACTGGAACTATACACCGTTATACATAAAGAATAGAGACTACTTAAAACTGTTTTAAGAATGCCATCAATAACTTATATGGGGCTGGCCATTACAAGACTAGACAGGCTGACAGCACCTTCAACATAGGCCTGAAAAATGTATTGTATTTTATTGTCTTTAACCAGAAGTCAGGACTAACCCCAGAATGTGGATCTGTGAAGTAAAAACTTTAACTACAGAGTCACAGTGTTCTCTTAAAACTGAGAGACCAAAAACAATAGCAAGAGATGTTTTAGTATACTAATAGGCTTTATCCATGACCAGAGTGGTTTACTCATAAGGATGAAGCCTGAGAGGGTAAATCCTGTTTCTCCAAGAGTCAGGCAGTGATTCTAGTGCTACATATTCGATTTATTAAAAAAAGTTGTTTCTTAAGTTTATAAAATAACTTGGGTGTACAAAGTCATCTTTTCAGGTAATGGATGTTTTAGTACATGCCAGGAAGTAGAGACATCATCTGTACAGATTGAACGTGTGCACATTTCAACCCATGCCCCTTGTGGTGAAATTATTTGAGTAAATGACTATATTCGTGGCAGTGATGTAAGTGATTATATTTGCATTTCTTTAACTTTCAGTAGAGAACAACTGATTTGTTATTGTTATGGATATAAATCAGCAAGTCTGAATGCTTTACGTTTGTTGAATGGAGCTTTTTGTGATGGTAGTTATAGTTTGCCACCACTAAAAAGATGCCATTAAGGTATATAGTAGACCCATTTAGAGGGGCTATGTTTACAAATGATATAGTAGACCCATTTAGAGGGGCTATGTTTACAAATGATATAGTAGACCCATTTAGAGGGGCTATGTTTACAAATTATATAGTAGGCCCATTTAGAGGGGCTATGTTTACAAATGATATAGTAGACCCATTTAGAGGGGCTATGTTTACAAATGATATAGTAGACCCATTTAGAGGGGCTATGTTTACAAATTATATAGTAGACCCATTTAGAGGGGCTATGTTGAGAAATGAAAGCAGGAGCATACAGTAAGTATAGCTGATAAAGCATACTACTACACTTCACCTGCTCAAATACTGCCTACTGAAACATTATTTGAATAACATATATATATATACACACACACACACACAAACACATATTAATAGATTTTATTCATAAAAATAACTTCAAACATATAAGAAGCCCAACAAGGGTAGTATTATTTTAGAGTTCTGTTTGAAATGATAGACTTCGTCACAAGTGACTCAGTTTTATACGTCAAATGCAGAAATTACTTAAAAATAATAAAATGCTAACTTTGAACACAGACCAAAAAAGTTGCAAAATGAACAGAAGTAACAAGTCAAAAGTAATAAAATGCGCACATGCAGCCTTCTTCAGCTTCCTCCTAATTGCATAATCCAAATTTAGGACTACAATACTGCAGAGAGAATTGCATAGTATCATAGATGTAGCCTAGCATGCTGGTGCCCCAAGCAAAACAGTTTGCCACCCCCTTCCCACTGTATCTGTAAGTCATTGGAATTGTAATAGCTTAATGACAACTTGCAAGCTGTTTTACTTTCCAGGGCACCAGAAATGTAGTATCGTTATTAGGTTATGTGGCAATATAATAACACATTGCTAGTTTTGAAAGAAAAGAACAGTTTGACAGTTTTCAAAGCCCCCTACCAGTGGAGGCCCAGGACAGCTGTCCCACTGTCTGATCCTTGCTGTGGCTCTACATAGCATATTAAGTATTGCAAAATACGTAGATATAGAAATGCAGGACTTGCAAATATCTTCAAAGAGAAGCAGCCTTGGATGTAATACAAATGAAGTGACAGTAACACCAGCCACACCCTGTATCATGTTAGAACCGGTCAAGGTCAACCTTTGAAGGTGAAGAACTCATTAAACCTTGCACATACATAAGCATATGTAATCCAGGCACTGTAGTTATGTGATGGATTTTTATTTATTTATTTTTATTTGCAGACAGCTACACTGAATGCACTGATAAGCAAATTTCAGCTGCTTTCTCCTAGATCAGCCTTTGTCATATAAGCAATGACACTAAGCTAGAAGGTTAAATTGAAGATGGAAATCCTTAGTATTTCCATGTGATAAAGAAGGTGAACTTCAAATGGAATTGTATTTTTTATGTTCTGTTGATTTCAGGAGTTAGGCTTTCAACTCCAAAGGTCAGGAATGGAGAAAACTTAATTCAATTCTCTCATCATCAACATGAATCAGACATCACTGTCATAGACACCAGCACATTTATCCAGAGTATGGAAAAGCAAGTTGTAGCAACTTATGACAGCAAAACTCAAACAATAGAAGCAATGTGGCCAAGCTCGGCAGCTGAAATAATAAATTACACTACCTCCAAAACATTAACTATAGCTAATCTTGCAGAAAAAGTGATTAGTGTCCACCGCAAATTTGAAGCACAATATTAAATTGTATGAGTGCAAATTCAGAGACTGCTCTTAAAAACACTCTCTGTGTACTATCATTATCCAGAGAAAACATTACCAAAATTATTCTAAATACAAAGGCCAAACGGAAAATTTTCTGAACAATGAATACTGCTTAATATAGAGAACAATTCTGATCAAAGCTACAATATGCAAGCAGGCACACATATTATACTGCAAAGTTGGTGGTTAACATAAATGGTAGAGTCATTGCACATGTACATTCCCTCATCACAAGGAAAGCCAAGACCATATAAACCTGCTAACTGAATCCTTATATGAAATGACTGATGCCATGAACATAAACCTCTATCCTAAATTCATAATGACAGCCTGAGAAATATGTCACAAGTGCCATCTGAAAAACCTCTGTGCCATGTGTTACCACTGCATTTGTTTGTGCCATCTGTTATCACTGCGTTTATGTTTGTGCCATGTGTTACCACTGCATTTATGTTTGTGACATGTTACCACTGCATTTAAATTTGTGCCATGTGTTACCACTGCATTTAATACTTAGACAACTACTAGCATTCACAAAAAATGGACAATGGAAATTGTGCCAAGATATAATTGCCAACAAAGATTTCCATAACATGCTACACTATATACGTGCTATTGTTCTCAGTTGTAAATTGTAAATGTAGCAATCCCTCCTAACACAAAATAATATACCAAGCTTGTTTCACATTAAGCATAGTAAATCTTAGCATACTAACATTAATTTGACTAGTACATAAAACATATACAGTGTCTGCCCAAACCTTAAATGCACATATGTAGGATTTTGAAATTTGGTATATTGCTATTCAGTCATACATCTATTTAGCATTAAAAATGCAATATTTTGTGAGCTAGTCTCTCTGGATTTGATCATTTGTGCACAACCATATTTCTAATATGAGGTCTCCCTGTTTCTTATCAGAAATTTTTTCCACTATTGGATCATAGGTAGGTACTAGGCTATCGGCCCAAGAGCCTACGTAAGCCTAGCCAGCAAGGTTCCATAGCTTACGCCACCCAAGAAAGTTATTTTTCTGTGCCACTGTCCAGCAGCGACACAGAAGTGATCCCTGGGGTGTATTTCCTATTTCCCATCCACTCATCAAGATTTTTCTCTTTTGAAGAGTGCTAATGATAAACTTTGCTTGACATAGATGAGTAGCTTGTTCCAGAGTATAGGAAGTCTCTGGGACAGGAATCTATCCCTCCAGCATGTTCTGTTTATTGTGGTGACAAGGTTTAGGTCCCTAGAGCGTGTAGCTCGGAGGGATTGGGATTTCTTTAGGTGTAGCATGTCCAACAGATCTGGGTTTGACATAGCTTTATATGTTAGGCAGAGATCACCTTGGAGTAGGCGATATGCTACGGAGTAAAGCTGGAATTTTTTGAGGCGGTCAGTGTAGGGTATATGTTTGAGGCCAGTAATCCTCTTTGTGAGGTACTTCTGTGGCCTTTCCAGCTGCTGCAGATGTCTTGTGAGATACATTCCAAGAGGGGCATTGTACTCTATAATGGGTCTAATGAGTGACAAGTAGAGGGGAACAATGACCTCTCTTTTCCTGGATGAGAACCCTTTTATGATGAGGTGTGCCATGTAGAAGGACTTCCTGACTACTGTGGCGATGTGACTATCAAAGGAGAGACTACTGTCCACCTGGGTCCCAAGGTCTCATCACACATTCGGTATTACGTAGATTGCTGCCTATGTGGTAGTTCATGGGTACAGAGTTTTCACCAAAGGGGATGACACTGCACCTTTTGGCATTGAGCTTGAGGCCATGGCTCTGACACCAGGCATCTGTCTCAGTGAGGCCCTTCTGTAGGATGTCCACATCATTTGGGGACTTGACTATGGCTCCTAGTTTGCAGTCATCTGCGATCTTCATTAGCCAGAGGCCTTCTGTGTTAGCCTGTACTTCAGAGAAGCAGATACCAAACAGGAGAGGTCCCAGGATGGAACCCTGTGGTACTCCACTTGTCACTGCTTTGAGGTCAGATTTGGAGTCTGCAACTTTTACAGTGTGGGTTCTGTCAGTGAGCCAGTTGGCAACCCATCTTGTGACGTAGGGATTTATACCTAGTTTAGTGAGTTTAGCTATACTTCCAGAATGGGGGATGGTGTTGAATGCCTTAGTGAGGTCAAGATAGGCTGTGTGAACCACCTTACCCTCATCCATGGCTTTGGTGACTGCCTCAAAGAAGTCGATCAGGTTCAGGAGGTATGATCTGCCTTTCACAAACCCAAACTGGGTGGGATCCAGAGTTTGGAGGTTACCAATGTCTTTATTTATGAGTTCCATGATGATACATTCCATGGCCTTGCAGACTAGGCTCGTCAGGCTAATAGGTTGATAGTTCCTGGGATCAGTGGTGGCTCCCCCTTTGTGGAGTGGGATAACTGTTGCTGTGCGCCATTCAGTTGGCACAAAGCCTGATGCAAGGCTATTATTGAACATGGTGCTTAAGTGGGGAGCCAGTTCATTCTGAAGTTCATGTAAAACACAGCCTGGGATGTTGTGTTTTTGGCTTTAGAGAGTGCAGCTTTTACCTGCGTAGTTGTGATTACAGGGACTCTGCATTCTTCCTGTATAGATATGGGCCCTTTAGGGGGTGAGAGGGGGGGTAAAATTAGCACTGAACCTATCTGTCAGGATGTTGGCAGTATCAGTTGGTTCTGTAATTTTCGTGCCTTTGTGCAGAACACTGGTATATGTAAACTTAAACTGAATAAACTATGACAAAACACCAGTCAAATTCTGAGATTTCTGAAATGATAATTATGATGTCATTATGCAATACACTAGCCAGTTATGATGAAGATCTGTTATTCAGCACTGATGCAAAGAATAGAATGTGAGGTAGTGGATGAATCTACCATACAATAAATGAATACATGCCCAAATCAATTCCTTAAAACACAAGTATGCTAAAAAATTCAAAAATAAACAACTAAAACATGCATACAAATAATGGTGCTGCATAGCCTATCAAAAAAAAAGACAACACATACTAAAACTAGATTAAACACACAGTGCTCTAATTAGAGTTAATG
Organism: Protopterus annectens; assembly: GCF_019279795.1. NCBI lineage: Eukaryota > Metazoa > Chordata > Ceratodontiformes > Protopteridae > Protopterus > Protopterus annectens. The sequence goes on from NC_056751.1 coordinate 395,573,676, forward strand.
AGCTGCTACAGAAATAAAAAACAAGCTTACAGCTATAAAAATATTATTTTTATCTACATCAGAAATATGAAAGCTAAAAAACCAGGAATGTGATATATTAAGACAAGGCGACATAGTAGTTTGCGACTCTATATATGTATCCAGTATACTCTCAAAAGGATTTTGTATAGTTTAGGGAAGTAAAAATGGAACTCAGAAACAATATACTACTAATCGAAGATGCTGTAGAAAGCATCTTTAAAGAAATCAGGATCACTACCACAAGCTCTCTGGGGCATAATATATTTATAGGGTTATGGGGGGTTTCCAATACTAAGCCAAAATCACCATTCTCAAATTACTAAAAGATGGGTACATGCCAGAAACATCTGGCAGCTTAGTGGAGATAATTAAACCTATGAGGTGCTAAGGAGATTCATCTTGAAGTCCTGAGTTTGATTCTCCCAGTCTTCATACGCCAGCTGTGTGAACAAAGATCAAATTACTGAGCCAGGTATTTCTCCTGAATCATTCCTAAAAAGCAGCACTTGTGCCTAGTTGGTTTAACTGGTTAAATAAAATAACATTGTGACAAGGAGTGCTGTTTTTGCTTTATTCACAGAAAGGGTGGGGTTTACTATAGATTCACATATGGACTTACTATTCAGAGTAACAAGCATATTTTATATAGTAAAGCAATGGAAAAGGTGACCAATTATCTGTCATAGGAAGAAGTGGAAGTGCTGTCACGCATAATTCAAGATCCGTATGGATACATGAAGGAAGGATCCTGCTTCCTAAACATGGTACAATTTTTTAAAGAAGTGAATCTTAGCACAGATGAAGTTCTAACAGTTCATGCAACAGAATATAGCAAAAGCATTTCACTCAATCCCTTTTGTTGGTATACTGCAAGGAAAAAACTGCCATACTGCTCCAGTGTAGTACTGGATATGGCAAACATAACCAGTGGAGTATTGAGTATACTACACAAAACCAGTTAAGTACTGGGTATGACACACATAACCAATGGAGTGCTGGGTATATTACATAAAACCAGTTAAGTACTGGGTATGACACATATAACCAATGGAATAATCATTGGAGTACTAGGCATACTACAGGAAACCAGTCAAGTACTGGGTATGACGCACATAACTAATAGAATAACCACTGCAGTACTGGGCATATTACACAAAACCAGTCGAGTAGTGGGTATGACACACACAACCAGTAGAGAACTGAGTATACAACATGAAACTGGTCTGGTACTGGGTATGACACATATAACCCATCGAGTAGTAGGTATGATGCACATAACCAATTACGTACCACAAAGCTAAGTAATAGGGCATTTTACTGTTTAGTACCATGACTTAGAACTAAAAGCCATTACTAGATATGCTAGTGTCTATAAGAAGGGAAACTTGTTACATGCACCACAAGTGTACCAGTGCTACAGGGAGACCTGTGTAATGTACACTTATGGCACTCTGACATCAGTCTCATGTTCACTGCAAGGAAATGTAACATCATATGCTTTGGTAGAATACTACAAACTTGCATTATAAAACTGATGCCTGTATACACAAATGGGTGCTGCTGTGGGACCTAGGCATATCTGTAGATAACAGCCTTAGCAGTAATCAGTATGTCTCCATAGTTGTTAGAAGGTATTTAGGATGGGTTATCTAATCTTGACAGGAAGATCAAGATGATGCAGAGAAATGATGGTGCAAGACAATACACTGATATGTGTAAGTATAGAGTACACCACAAGGTTTTGTACATTCCAAGCTAAAAATGTTGTACATCAAATGGAAGTTCACAGGTTTCTCACAAAGAAAGTAGTGATGTTACAACATTCAAGTTGTACACATATCAGGACACCTATTATGATGCTTTTAGTCACAGTCGTAAGTATGGAGTGATTTGTTTCCACGTCTGAAGGCACTGTCAGACCTAATCTTTTTTGAAATACTGTGTTTGGTATATACAGCCCATGAGGCTAACACAAGGTTTGGTAATTTGCTAACACAGCTAAAGATGAACAATGCAGAAAAACAATTTTGGTTTGTATAGCAACATCTTTCTAGGTTATGGAACGAGATACCATTGCTAATAAAGCAATGTATGTATTTATCTACCATAAAAAATAAAAAGATCAGTAGTTGATATTATACACACACACACACACACACACACACACAATGGATTATATCAATGACATTTCTGAAAGAGATGCACAATGAAAGCTTCATCCTCGAGCCAATCTCATCTGTCTTTTGGCTTTTCCCGGTTAGGGGTCGCCACAGCAGAACTCCCATCTGCTAATGATTGGCAGTGGATTTTTATGGTGCTGAGTTGCCAGCCCGATGCCCAACCTACAAAGAAGGCACGCCCATTCACGCACGCACCTACCTGCATGTCTTTAACGTCACTCGACCGCGGGGAGGACATGCAGACTCCACACAGAAGGCGCTCCAGCCGAGAATCGAACGGGAGAACCTCTTGCTGTGAGGCGACAATGCTAACTGCTGCACCACCGTGGCAACATCCTCGAGTCAATGAAGATGTAAAATTGTAAGATGTTTACATCGAGTACTTTCCTTTTCGAATATCATTTGTATGTAACATATAACATCATTATGACACGAAACTTTTAGGCAGTCCTTGGTCAAAAGTTCCTACTTTAAGTATATTCTACAGTCTGTCATACCATTTCAAAATGATCCTCAGATTATTTATTTATTTACTCACTTATTTATTTTGGTACATAATTGTGATTTCTCTATGGCTGCACATACAGCTATCTGTCAAAGGACACAGCAAAGATGTTAATCGTGTTACCCTGCTGCAGTCATTACACTTGGGTTATCCTGTCGTCAGGCGGTCCCGCAGTCGGCCAGATTTCCAAAGTCTTTGTCCGACGTCGGTTGCAGTCACCTCATCCCTGACGTCAGTGCACCAGGGGTATATATATTGCAACCAACGCCATTTTCTTCAGTCTTTCTTGCCGCGCGGTGCCCGAAGCAGAAGCAGTTCGCAAGTGCTGGTCGGCCGACTCCTGAGATTTTCAAATCCGAATTTCAGACCAAAGTCTTCTATAAAGCTAAGTACCCCATTGGGGAAACTTTTCTTGCCACAGACCGATGTCAGAAAAAGTTAACAATTGTATTTCTTGTGGTAAGCAATTACCTCATAAGGATTTTCATTCTTACTGCATACCTTGCCTAGGCCCTGACCACGACGTCACTTCTTGTCATTTTTGTGCTAGATTTAATAAACGTACTATTAAAAGACGATTTGATTTCGCACGACACTTTTTTGGCAGAAAATTTAATTATAACATGCCGTCAGAGCTTCCGACTACCGGCGTGCACAAAAAGTGCAGGGATAAGGATCGACAGCCCAGGCCTAAGCCCGATTCCGAGGCCTCGGTTGATCCGGTCTCCGGTTCTCTGGTTATCAGTGAGGCTCCAACGCAGCCTCTGACTACTGCAGTTCAAGAAACCGAGACCGCTACAGACATTTTGATGGAATGTACTAGGCCGACGCAGCCTTTTACTTCAGGCCCTACCGACGACTTACCTTCCAAGGACGTCGGTGCTTCTGAAACGCCATCAGTTTCTGAAGGCGTTTTCAGACTGACGACCCTTACAGTCAAAACGTTTTCCAAGTTGAAGACACCTTCCAAACTGAAAAAGGCTTCACTTCAGTCTCCTGTTCAAGGCCCTATGCCTAAGAAACAGATGCTCAAGATGGCTGAAGATTTGATTTCTCTTATCAGGGATTCTCAACCTCCTCCTGACAAAAGGCCTAGACTAGAGGAAGAATCTATCTGTCTATCTGTCTATTTCTTCGGATTCCTCTGAGGACCAAGACTATTCCTTCTCTCCTTATGAAGATTCTGATGCTGAGGACTCCATTCCCTCAGCTTCCCCTCCAGAAGATTACTTTTTTGGGGAAACTTTATATACTATGAGGGAACATTTTCACTGGGAAGGTCAGGATTACTCTGATTCCAAGGAAAGGCTCAGAGAGTTTCTTTTACTCCCCCAACACAGACCTCTGGCCATCCCTCCTGTTTTGGACATTGTGGATGATGTCTATTTAGAATCCAGTTTCAACCCTGACTCTCTGCCTCCTGCTCCGGCCAAGCCTGACAGATACTACAGAGTACCTGATTCCCACAAATTTCTTTACAAAAGCCCAGTAGCTGACCCAGAGACTATCTCCCAGGGTCCCAAGGGGGCTAAGGCTTCCATGGCTAAAAATCCAGTACCTTCTGAAAGGGATTCTAGAGCTCTTGACAGATGGGGGAAAAAAGTTTATACCTCAGCCACTTTAGCTATGAGAGCTCTAAACTGTCAATTTCATATGCTTAAGTATCAGCAATTTCTGATCTCTCAGTTAAAACAAAAGATAACCACCCTCCCTCAACAATCTGAATTGAAAGAAGTACAGGATTTGTTGCACACCACCGAACAGGTAGGCAAACATACCTTGCAATGTGGGTTTGATTCTTTAGAGGCCTCTTGCAGAGCAGCTGTGACTGGATCAGTTATTCATAGGCATGCCTGGTTAAAGGAACAAAGTCTGCCTGATCATGTTAAAGCAAAACTACTAGATGCTCCCTTACAGCAGGATGTTCTTTTTGGTGTTAAAGCAGAAGAAGTTTTAAAGAAAATGGAAGATAAGGCAAAATCAATGCAGACAGTCAAAGATTTCCTACAAGTACAACCCCCTCGCTTCAGCAGAAACTGGCCAACAAAAAATTGGTCCTTTCCAGCCACAGACAGGCCTCAGAGGGGTAAATACAGGTGCCCGAAGGGCAGAGGACAACCACAAGCTCAGTATAAACCTCGCCAATGGGGCACTCCAGCCCAGAAGGGAGGAGAAGACAGGGCTCAACCCACCAGAAGGCAAACTCAATGACTTGCACCTCAACTGGCCAAACAAAGCTCTTTTGTCAGCCCCCCTGGGGGGGGGAAGCTGGCACTATTTGCAGACAACTGGCACATGGTCACAAAAGACAAATGGGTACTAGACATAATTTTATGAGGATACAGATTCCACTTTCACACCTTGCCAATAAAAGGAGTAATGCCAAACTGCCACAAAATCAAAGGGCAGAGGCTCAAAAGCAAATTTCAGCTCTCATGGCCATGAGAGCCATTCAAAGAGTGCCAACTCAAGAACAAGGCCAAGGATTTTACTCAAGACTCTTCCTAGTACCCAGAAAAGAAAATGCTTGGAGACCAATTCTGGACCTTTCAATTCTAAACACTTACTTACAAGTTCCCAAATTCAAGATGCTAACACTACAGCAGCTACTTCCCATGTTGGGCAAGGAAGCATGGCTGGTAACGTTGGACCTCAAGGAGGCATACCTGCATGTCCCTATCAGACAAAGTTGCAGAAGATACCTCCGTTTCATTGCAGGTTCAACCCATTATCAATTCTCTGCACTGCCCTTTGGCTTATCTACTGCGCCCAGAGTATTCACAAAATGCCTGGCACCAGTAATTGCATACTGCAGACAAAGAGGAATTCGAATATATCCATACCTGAACAACTGCCTCATTCAAGCAGAAAGAAAAGACATTCTCTTACAACATCTGTTTTTTGTGAAGCATCTTCTGAATTGTCTGGGGTACACAGTAAACGAAAAGAAGTCAAAACTAGTACCCTCACAAAAAATTACATTCCTGGGTGCCAGCATGGACACAACGGCCCAGAAGGCTTATCTGACACCAGACAAGCAATTACACCTGACTCAATATTTCAAAACAATGGCAACAAAGACCCAATTAACTGCAATAAAAATTCTGCAGGCTTTGGGCTTCATGGCATCTTGTATTCTGATAATACCATTTGCAAAACTGCATATGAGAAAACTACAGTGGTACCTAAAAAGCGTATGGTCTCAACACAGCCACAGCTTGGACACAGTGATATCTCTCATTCCCTGCCTTCAATAGGAATTTCTATGGTGGGCACAGGCATGTCACCTCAACAAGGGTCAGCCTTTCACCTTGCCCCCACCCAGGCAAACTATCACAACAGATGCTTAAGACTATGCCTGGGGGGCACACATGGCGGGGCAATGCATTCAAGGCCTATGGACTGCAGAACAAAGAAAACTGCACATAAACCAAAAAGAGATGCTAGCTGTACAGAAAGCTCTGACAGCCTTCAAGGATCTACTTCAGCCTAGACAACTTGCAATAAAAACTGACAACACCACAGTAATGTGGTACATAAACAAACAAGGGGGCACACATTCCTACTCTCTTTGCAGGCAAGCAATAATCTTATGGAACACAGCTCTGGCCTACCAAGTCCAGTTACAAGCTAATTTCCTGCCAGGACAGAAAAACACATTGGCAGATGCCCTAAGTAGAAACATCAAGGATCCCCACGAGTGGAAGCTGGACCCACAAATATTTACAATGATAACTCAAAGATGGGGCCTACCAAACATAGACCTGTTTGCCAGTCCTCAAAACTACCAGCTGACAAAATTTTGTACAAGGACATTCCACCATCAAGCTTGGAAAGCGGACGCTCTTTCCTTCAGTTGGAAAAACCTGACAGTATATGCCTTTCCTCCATTGCCTCTTCTCACAACGGTTCTTTTGAAGGTCAAAAAGGAGAAACCTTGAATGATTCTCATAGCCCCAGACTGGCCATGCCAGCACTGGTACCCGCTATTGAAGAATATGGCTCACAGCCCACCATGGATTTTGCCACAAATACCTCATTTGCTCACGCAGCAAGACAAGCAGATTCTACACAGCCAGATCAAAACCTTAAACCTGGCTGCATGGCAAATCAATTAAGCATTCAACTAGCCCCTCTTTCACAAGCAGTGCTGGAAGTTATTCTAGAAGCCAGGAGGCCAAGCACCAGGAAGGCTTACTCGGACAAATGGAAAAGGTTTTCTGCTTGGAACCAAGCTAAAGGCCAAGACACAACTCAGCCTCATATGCCTCACATTCTGCAGTATTCAGCTGAGATGTTACATAAAGGACTTTCCTTCTCCTCAATTAAAATCCATGCTTCAGCTATTTCAGCTCACTGCGACACAAATCCACCTTTATTTTCAAATCCTCTCCTAAGGCAGTTCCTCAGAGGGGCGAAAAACATTAGACCACCTAGAAGAGCTCCTACACCAACATGGGACCTCAACTTTGTACTGGAAAAACAAACGCTACCTCCTTTTGAACCAGCTTTTTCTGCAGACCTTCAGTTCCTATCTTGGAAGACTGCACTGCTCCTGGCAATAACTTCTGCTAGGAGAGTTTCAGAATTGCAGGCACTTATGGCAGTGGAACCTTTCCTCATTTTCCATCAGGACAGAGTTTCTCTATGAACTAATCCTTCTTTCATGCCTAAGGTGGTTTCCAGTGTAGCTCTAAATCAAACCATCCACCTACCCACTTTCTATCCCAATCCCCAGAACAAAGGTGAGAGACTCCTGCATTCCTTGGACATTCACAGGCAGCTTTGTTACTACTTGGATAAAACTAAGGCTTTCAGAAAAACAGACCACCTCTTTGTTTCCTATGCTACAGCCTCTCAAGGGAAGGCCATATCCAAGCAAACCATTTCTAAATGGATAGGCCATTGCATCAGATTCTGCTATACCCATCATGGGAAACCAGTTCCTCCTACCATTAGATCCCACTCTACCAAGGCAACAGCTACTTCTACAGCCTTTCTCAGGGGGGTTCCTACCAAGGAAATCTTAGAAGCTGCAACTTGGAGTTCAGTGCACACCTTCACCAAATACTATCACTTACCTCTTTATTCTAAGTCCAGGGCAGGCTTCGCCACTGCAGTTCTGCAGGGCCTCATTGCCTCTACTAACCCTCTATGATGCCTCCACCCTACCTTAGCTTTGGGACTCAACCCAAGTGTAATGACTGCAGCAGGGTAACACGATGAACATAATACAGTTTTGTACCTACCATAAATGTAGATGTTCGAGTGTTCACCCTGCTGCAGTCCAGGTTACCCTCCCTCCAACCCCTCTGATCTACTGGCTAAACCTCTGCTATGCCTTACTGATGTATTTGCTTATAGCTTAAGGGATTTTGTGCTTATACAGTGTTCACACCTTTTGGTACTGATTTGGATCACCTTTTTGGGGGCACCTGACATCTGGGGCAAGAAAAACTGAAGAAAATGGCATCGGTTGCAATATATATACCCCTAGCGCACTGACGTCAGGGATGAGGCGACTGCAACCAATGTCGGACCAAGACTTTGGAAATCCGGCTGACTGCGGGACCGCCTGACGACAGGATAACCCAAGTGTAATGACTGCAGCAGGGTGAACACTCGAACATCTACATTTATGGTAGGTACAAAACTGTACTTTCACATGGTTCATTGTTAATTCGATCGCAGATTACTCATCCCGATTGTTAATTTTTAAAAAGAACACATGCTGATGTGTAACTTTTGTGTTCATGTGTTAAGTTTTAAATCCCTGGAAGAGACTGCATGATTTCCCTAGAAGACATTAGGACACTGGTCCATGCCTCTTTGTCTTCCAGGTTTGATCACTATAATGTGGTTTAACTAATCCTGGCTACAGACCTGTTGAAGGTAACTAATGGGAAGTGTTGTAGCCAAGGTACTTATTGAGAGGGGTTATGTAGCACCTTAGTTTTGCCATGTGTAATCCATACACTGCACTGCTTCCCAGTCTACATCATTATCATCTCTAAGGCTGTTAACCTATAAGAATTTTCTTGAACACACACTTATCTTTTTTGTAAAACCTGGTGCAGAGCCACTATCCAGGGTATGTCACTGCATTCTCTGTGCCAACAAGGGGCTGTCAGAAGTAGCCAAAGTTAAGATTTGGTCATTAAGTACAATGACTTTTGCCTAATGTCACACTGTGCCTACTCCATGGAATTTGCTAGCTTGTTTGGACTCCACACACCTCACAACCATCAGTCTCCAATTCCATACTGACCCAATCATTTCCCAAACCCTGTCTAGCATCCAAGGTCACTGAAAGAGGGATGCAAGAGCCAGGGAGCACAGCCTTATTCAGTAGGTGAGGATTTCCTGCATGCTCTTAACCTCCTCCCTGTTGGCCAGAAAAAACACATCAAAGAAATGTCGCCTATGCCTGGCTTTTATTAGTGTGGTCTTCTGGATGCCTAATTCTCCACCTTGACAGCAGGTCTTCCTTTGCAGGCTTACACCCTCCCTTGTACCTCATGTATAAGCTGCAATCCCAGGCCTTCTCACAGGTGAAGCTTGTGCAGTGGGACTTTACAAAAAAAAAAACACTTTCAGAATGGCGGACCTGATACTATTTTTTTCAAGTCCATCTGACAGCTGACATCTGTGTTGTCCAGGCATCTAATCAAATGCAAGTCATTTTTGTCTGAGCAGTAATTAGTACCTAAAAAACGTGCACCGCTGAGCTGGCACGGTGGAATTTAGTACCATGCCAGCTTGTGTGTTGTCAGTAGTAGAAAGCTTCATGTTGTAGCTAAACTCTAATTTAACTGAAATAATTTGTATGCACTGCTCAAGTTTTGCTTACAGTTCTTATGATTAATTGACAAAAAACTTAAGCATCTGTATTGTCATACTTCAAGTTTTGCACAGTGCTTTAGGTTTTGATACTATGCAATAGATGTCAAATTCTGAGCTGTATCATACCATAGTGCTAATTTTTATTTAATACAGCTTATGGTGTACATTACTGCAATTATAACGTGCTGGCTTGTAATGCAAACTGGTGCTTGTAAACATGCAGTTAAGTATAAGGAATGCTCTACAGAAGAGTCAAGGTTGGCAGCAGTTATTGCAAAAGAATGTCAATAGTTTCATGATCTGTCGGATTAAATAGAAAATAACTCACATGATATGTAGTCTGTTGTCCATGAAATAAATGACTAATAGAAAACACTGTACTGGAAGCAACTTTAAATGAAAATGTTTAGTGCTTTGTTCCACAAATAAACCAGCACTTCTTCATACAAAAATAGTTTTGAAGCTCACATCCATTCAAATGGAAAAACAACATACATAATGTTATGAGCTGACTGACACACGCACACACACACACACACACACACACACACACACACACACTGTAAAACTCTTCTTAAAAAAAATGAACATTTTATTAACTATACACTATTGATGAGGATACACAAACAAGTCTCATCTTCACGGTCTAACTTTAATTAAACATTTAATATTAATTCATTTAGCCGTAGCAGCTAATTAAACTAGCTAACTAAATTTGCTTTCTTTCACCTCTAGTCTGTAGTTGCAACCCTATGTTATATCATTGTGTTTTTGTTCTATCACGCAAAAAAACAAACTTCTTAAAATTTTCACAATGCATTCTGTGAGTCTGTAAGTAATTAGGGTTACCACCTTTTCAAATGCCCAAAGTGGGACATTTTTGGTACAAATGTTAGATTTTGCAGGCTGAAACATACCCATGGCCAGTACAAAAGACTGAACTTCACTTTTTTGCCTAAATAAAATCTTATTCTTGTAGCATTTTAGTTGCTTACTCTGTTTCTTATAACACTTAGGTGTTTCAGGCACAGAATAACTGTTTTATGCAACTATTACATAAAATATAGGAAATAATTTTGCTGTAAAATCTCAGGACATTTGCCATTTTTACAATTTTTTTGCAGGACACAACTGCTCAAAGAGGGACTGTCCCTCGCAAAGTGGGACAGGTGGTAACCCTATAAGTAATACATTATTTGTGGCTTTGTTTTTGGTTGACCGATAATGTTCAGAAATATGCTGCGAGAGCCTTCATGTGGTTTTTACCTGCACAAAAGCTCTCAGTTCTAAACATCTAGCAATGTAAACCACTTTGAAAGAATCACGGTTAAATCTTCCTTTAAGTAAAAAACTTTTCTGAATGTTTGAAAAAATCAACACGACATTAATATGAATGTATTTACACTGATTGCAAAAAATACATGGATAGGTGTCATGTCGTTTGTTGGTGATAACTCAAGGTGCATGTTGACAAGGCTTGTCTAATAAACTCTAAATTAAATGACATCTTAAAAACAAAATCAGGTTAAAAGGTCAGCATTATTGAAATAACTTTCCAGTTACATGTTAATACCATTTCTATAAATGGAAAAAGGAATTGGAAATGCTCTGTAAATGTCTCTAGTTCCCTTTAAGAAATGTAATATTAGAACTAGAGAAAATTTGTGAGTTCTGTTATTTTTATCTGCCATCATTATCTCTCTTAATTTCACAGTATGCAGGTTGAGACTGAGAGAATCAAACCTGCGGACTACATGATGAAGCCTGTTTTTAATTTGAATTTATTTTGTTAACTGAGTAAGCAAACTAGACCTCTTTTCATCCATAACCTGGTTCATGGTGGCAACATTAAAAGCAACAATATATGTACACAATTTATTACAAACTGCTAACCCTTATTTATTTATTTATTTATTGGGGGGGGGGGGGCAACCAGACTACCTGGAAAAATCTCAGGCAGATAATGTGAGAGTGTGTAAGACTCCACCCAGACAGAAAATGGTGGTCAGGACTGAATCTAGACCTGTGTAGTAGAGATCTTATCACTCAGGCTCTGTTCTGCCCCTGAGAAGCATTGCCCACTGTGTTATAATGTTATACAAGTATGTCTTGTAGCTTGCAGAAGAATATCAAAGCTAGAAACTGAGTATATTTTGTTGATATGCCTAAATATGTATACAGTTAGCATGCTGGTATCGCCCAGAGGTTTAATCTCAATATTAAGCATATTTGCAAAGTCTTGCTTCACCACAAACCTTCTTCCAGTTGACCAAATGATTACTTTGGTGTCCTGATCCTTTTCTGCTACATCCACATTATTTATTTCAATGAATCTGAGTATCCCAACTATATTTCATTATGTACTTATTAAGAGTGTTTTAACAGAGCCTGCATTACAGCACCATTCCCGTTTTTCACAAGACTATGCTGTTTTTGCCAGGGTTATATCACTTTTACAGTTGTATGATAATGTTGAACTGTATATTTATCCACTGTTTTAATAATGCAATGTTTTCAAATAATACATTTTGTTTAAATAATGTATCACAGTTTTTGAAATGTTAACATGAAGCATTGCCAGATCATAAGGTTGACACCAGCATTAATAATTCATGCCCAGAAAACTACTTTAGCTTTAATTTATAAACTGCATTCTATCCTTAAGCTATGTACCCAGTCAGTTTAAAGTGATTTAGCAAATATCCATCAGCATTCACTGCTTCACTGAAAATTCTGAACCCATTCTTAGACTAAGGGACTGTTCATAGTCATTGCATAAATGCTGTAGGATATCCATGATGTTTGAGAGTGAGCGTAGCTAAGACATAATTCAATAAGGCTATTTACAATAATGCACAATGCCTGTAAGTAAATTAATTATAATGAGATGTAAATGAGACATTGTGTAAAGCAGCATAATGTTAGGGAACTTTTATTGCAATTCACAGTCCAGTACCCGAGCTGTGCACACATCTGCTATTAAAAGCGTTGCTTCATCTTTGATATCTACTTTGCAATCCAAGAACTTGCCCAAGTTATCCCTTCAGTAGTATGCATGAGCACATAAATAACGTCATTGCCCAACCAATCCTTTCAGTAATTTAACCGTGTATGTACAAGCAGTAAATGACATCATTTGTCCATCAATTTCTTCAGTAATTTAACCATGTATGCACAAGCACATAAGTTATACTATTTCACAACCAATCCCTTCAGTAATTTAACCATGTATGCACAAGCACATAAATTATACCATTTCACAACCATTCCCTTCAGTAGTTTAACTATGTATGTGCAAGCAGTAAATGACACCATTTCCCCATTGATCCATTCAGTAGTTTAACCATGTGTGCACAAGTAGTGAATAACGCCATTCCAACAATGATCCCTTCAGAAGTTTAACCATGTATGCACAAGCACTTAAACATCACCATTTCCAAATTGATCATTTCAGTAGTTCATCCATGTATGCACACACACACTTAAATGAGAACATTTCCCCTCTGACCCCTTCAGTAGTTTAACCCTGTATGCACAAGTACTTAAATGACACCATTTTCCCACTGACCCCGTCAGTAGTTGAACCATGCATGCAGAAGCAGTAAATGAAACAGTTTCCACAGTGGTCCTTTCAGCAGTTTAACCATGTATACACAAGTACTTATATGACACCATTTCTGAATCAGTTCTTTCAGTAGTTTAATCATGTTTACAAAAACACTTAAATGACACCATTTCCCCATCAGTCCCTTCATTAGTCTTACAATGTATGCACAAGCAATTAAAGGACACAAAAACAAATCATCTCCCTCCTGACAATCCCCTCAGCAGTTTTTCCATGTATGCACAAACACTTCAGTGACAACAAAATGTATAATTTCCACTAATGATCCTTTCAGTAGTTTGTCCATGTATGCACAGCTATTCAAATGACATCAAAATGAATAATTTGTCTCATCAATCCCTCCAGCATTTTGTCCATGTATGCAAAAGCAATCAAATGACATCAAATGAATAATTTCCCCAGTGATCCCTTCAGTAGTTTGTCCATGTATGCACAAGCACTTCAATGACATAAAAATTAATCATTTCCTCAAATGATCCCTTCAGTGATTTGTCCATGTATACATAAGCACTTCAAAAACACCAAAATGAATAATTACAACCAGCAATCTAGTCAGTAATTTGTCTAAGTGTGCACAAGCACTTCAATGACACCAGATATGAATTATTTACCCCAAAAGTCTCTTCATTACTTTGTCCATTTATGGAAAACTACTCAAATGGCAACAAAATGAATCGGTCCCCCCAATAATTCCTTCAGTACCCTTGGTTGTTTAACCATGCATACACAAGCACTTCAATGATACCAAAATGAATCAGTTACCCCAATCATCCCTTCAGTAGCTAATCTAGGTATGCAAAAGCACTTCAACAACACCAAAATGAATCAGTTATCCTAATGTTCACTTCAATGGCACCAAAATTAATAATTTCCCTCAATGATCTCTCCAGTAGTTTGTGTATGTATGCACAAGTACTTGGAATGACACCAAAATGAAATATTACCCCAGCAATCCTTTTAGTATTTTATCCATGTATGCTCAAGCACTTCAGTAAAACCAAAATTAATTATTAGCCCCAGAAATCCCTTCAGTACTTTGTCCATGTATGCACAAGCACTAAAATGACATGAAAATGAAATATTTCTCCCAGCGGTCCTTTCAGTAGATTATCCATGTATGCACAGCACTTCAATGATACCCAAATGAAATACTACCCCGGCAATCCCTTCTGTAGTTTATTGATCCATGCAGAAACACTTTAATTGTACCAAAATGAATTATCACTCCCAGCGATCCCTTCAGCACAAGCACTTTAGTGACACCAAAATGAATTATTACCCCAGTGAACCCATCCGTAGTTTGCCCATGTATGCACAAGTACTTGAATGACACAGAAATGAAATATTACACCCAGTGATCCCTTCACTAGTTTGTCTGCTTATGTAGACACATAGGCTTGTTTGCCATTATTATTATAGTAGTATGAAACATATATATTTAGGTTAGATTATATAATATATATGTATTTTTTTATATATATGTTTCATATATTTTATATGTATTTTTATATTTGTTATTTGATAGGGTTTCAGTTCTTATTTGTTGTTTGGTGTAAGGGTTGGTATGTATTTCAGAAACAGATGGTTGTCATTAAGTCAGCGTGATGGGCGAATGAAAATGTATACTTAATAACACCATCGTTTAAAATAAAAAGGAAATGATGTACTTTTTGTCAGAGGAAGTTTGTCATTCAGTACAAACGAATTGCCTTTTATTTTGTTTTTGAGCGTATATTGTAAATTTATTTACACGCTATTCAAGCTGTTTAAGCTATTTACTCATTGAGCGTATATTGTAAATATGTTTACACGCTAATCAAGCTGTTTCAAGCTGATTTATTAAAGATGTTTTTCTTGCTAGTCCGGATCCATTTTTGCCTTTATCTGGTTTGGATTCCTATGTTCGTGTCTGTCTATGTACAAGCACTTCAATGGCACCATAATGAATAATTTCCCCCAGCGATTCCTTCAGTAGTTTGTCCATCTATGCACAAACACTTCAATGACACCAAAATGAATTATTTCCCCAACAGTCCCTTCAGTAGTTTGTCCATGTATCCACAAGCACTTCACTGACACCTGAATGAAATAATATCCCCAGTGTTCCCTTCAGTATACACAAGCATTTCAAAGACACCAAAGTGAATCATTACTCCCCAACAATCTCTTTAGTAGTTTGTCCATGTATGCACAAGCAGTAAAATATAATAAAATGAGCATTTCTTGTAATGAAGTCAATAATCCTACCTCCTTTTAAAAAGTAAGGTAGTAGAAGTTCAGTTTTTCCTTCTAGTTAGCTAATTAATTTGCAGCCTAACTCCCATATTCCCAAGGGAAAGTGATGCATACTAGCATAAGTTCAGGGTTCTTTAGACATTTTGTGTGGAAATGAGGCCCTTTTACATTTATTCATATAAATCATAGTAATACACAAACATGTATCTTCACAATAGCTCCCCTTTTAAAGTGTATATCTTAAGCACGTTACACTTTTGCCATAGGGATGTGTGTTTACCAAAACGCCTCCTTATTTCCGTATGCAGCATGAATGATCTTTGCTGACCTTTTTTTGCATAAGGAGTTAGTGCCACTCTTTGCAGATTATCACTGAGCTTACAGAGGACAGGACATGAATATCGCCCTTAATATGATACTTAGTAAGATTATATGTAATGACTGAAAGAGTATTGCATTTTGTTTGATGGCTCCTAAAATGAATAGTAATTCAGTTCAATAAGTCATTCCATTATTAAACATACTTTGATTACCCCATAAAATATTAGGTCAAAACAATAGCAGTATAAATTCTCTATACAGTCCACATATACACACACACAGACACATATACGCACACCTGTATATATATATATATATATATATATATATATATATATATATATATATACACACACACACACACACACACACACACACACACACACACACACACACACACACACACACACACACACACAACATGCATGTATGTTTCAGTTTTTTTATATATCTTGCATCAGTAGTCTCCATCAATGTGACACTTTCCCTTTAGCAGTTATTTAGATTTGTTTTGGACTTTATAAAAGTATCAGAAGCAGAAATAGTTTAGTTAAAATCCATGCTTCTATAGGATTCTAGTGTGTCAGGTGCTCCAAGATGATTCTAGCATCTTCATCCAGTATGCAAAAAATAATTCAAACAGAGAAACTCTAACAATGCCTTGAGTTTTGGAATTTTCCTGTCTCATAATTAGCACTGGCTAGGATATCACCAAGTAACATTTCACATCAGGAAAGTAGTGGACATTACTCTAAAACTGACAACAAAACTCACGAAATGTAGACTGAAAAATCTGTAAAATGTATATACTTTGTTTTCCCCTTGCTTTCTGTACTACTCCTCCTAATTTCTGAGTCCATGTTATGTACATTGTGTATATGTTTCCCATTTGCCTTCTTTATATAAATAATCATTGTAATCATCCATAAAGGGTACAGACCAATAGGAATGCAGAATCCTGTCTGAAATGGAGGATATTTTGCATGAGGTAAAAATATTCAAGACTGATAGATACCATTTCAGCTGATGGTCTGTTACCAAGAGAAGAGTAAAAACACGAGTATTTTATAAAACCAGTTTGTACTAGCCAGAGGCTGCCACGATTTTGTCTTGAACAGTCTCAACTGAGACTACAGTCCTTATACTTTGCAAGGACTACGTTGTTGCTAAGTGTCAACACTGCCAATTAATAGAATAGTTATTTTTTACATGGCTGCTGCTTCCCTTTGAAATCAGTACTCCTACAAGTGCCAGAAACATCAAATAAACAAATGAATGCTGTTTCTTATTTTTACACTAGGTGGCAATAGCATATGGCAGTTCTTCGTCATTGATTCAAAGATATTCTAAGGCAACATTTAGGCAGAGAAATCTATAAGGTATTTTATGGAAAATGTGTCCAAATTGTTCAGTCATCATTGTAAAGAATGCTAGAAAGAGGAACAATAGGTTAAATCATTTCTCTACTAAAAAGCGAAAGTGTGGGCAGAAGCTGATAGCTTCAGTGCAGGTTTATTTGCTGAAGTATGTAGCATTGTCAGGTGTCTTGATGCAGGGCATTTTGGCCTCCATAGTCAGAGTTTCCATTTGTGCAGTAGAGACAAACACACTGGGTACAATTTAGAGCATAGCTAGTGCTCAGCAATACTAAGCCATTTACTGATCTCCAGCTGTGCCAACCATCCCAAAATACAAAATTAGATTCTGATGTACAAGTTAAGTATCCCTTCACGAAAATTGTTTAACATTTAGCTCTAAATGTCACTATAGAAAAAAACACAGTGGTTTGGGGGTGGCTTATTTGCAGAGGTATACTCAGGTTTTTACATCATTTTGTTTGGTGTTCACAAACCTACTCCACAATGCAGCTGCAGAAAAGATGCTGTTTTAAGGGTGTTCTTAGATGTTTCTTAAATTATGGCTTGACAGAATACAGAATAATGTACTTCTATTATTCAGGATAAACACCTTTCATTTAAGCAAAACATGCATTGATTACTTTCCAAGTAGTAGAGTGCAGTGTCATTTAACTGTTTTGAGAATACAAGATGCTGTTTTCTTCAAGTTACTGGGCAACATTCAGAAAACTTTTTCACAAGGCAATAAGTGCATTTGCATGATGCCATACAAAAGGCATATCATTCATAAAGAGATGTGTCACAAACAGGGAAAGTTGAGCAGCATGGTCAGGTGTGGTGTATGCTAATAGTCATATTATGACATGGTAATGAGTAACATTATTACAGTTAGCATCTCATGGTATGCAAATGAGGCAAGAAAAGATGGTGGAAGCAATTCAGAAATGTAGAAATGCCATACAACAAGGTTGCTGTATATTTGTACTTGGATGAATGTTTATGTACATACTAAGGGAATTACTAAAGAATTTGTTAGGGGTTGCTATAACAGTAAATGTGTATCTGCAAGAGGCTTTTTTTGTAGCTGCCCAATGGTGGACTACATCACCACCAGAGGCACTGGGGATATCTGACTGTGCTTAACATTTCTTGGATTCCATGACACCAGCATTGTGGATCAGTACTGTGTGACTAAGGACACTGTACAAGAAATTTTGGATATGTGTTGGCACCATCTATAGTCACATGATAATTGTGGAGTACTTATTCCATTGCATATTAGCTACATGGACCTTTCGGTGACCTACTGGGGACACAGTGGGTGTAGCTGAGGCATCTGCCTCAAGAATATTCCATCAATTTCATGATGCCATGCTTCTGCATGTGGAGAATATATGTGGTTCCCATGTATCATAGAGGAAAGAGCCAACATCATGTGGATTCTGTATGACATAGCCTATTTCCGCAGGTACTGTGGGCCATACAATGTAAGTACATGGAAATAAAAGCCCTCATCAGTTGAACTGGGAAGGAGATACATAAAACATAAAAGGTATCACTCCATCAACTGTTAGATGCTCTGTAAAGCAGAGGGTATCATCTATAATGTGTCTGCAGACCACCCAGGCACGAGTCACAATTCCCATATATGGCACACTTGTAACCTGTGCTTTATGAGGTGTGATGTTCCCTGGGGGAGTCTTGCTGGTGATGCTGAACATGTTCTGGAACACTGGCTCATGACAACTGCAAGAAATCCATAAAATCAGGCAGATCAGCTGCAAACAAGGATCATTGTTATTATTTTTTTAAACAAGGAATGTTATTGAGCATGTGTTTGGGCTGCTAAAAGCATGCTTTAGCTGTCTGAATTAATCTGGTGGTGTCCTGCATTATGATCCTTTCATGTCTATAAAATATGTATCAGTTTGTGCAGTGCTACACAATATCATACTTAGGAGGCAGTTACAGTAGGGTGGTCACTTGCAGGAGCAGCAGTCCCCAGCACACCAGTTAGTGGGGGCTGAGACAGCAGAGGTTCATAGGTTAGTAAAGAAGACCATGCATGATGGAGACTGGCATAATATGTGGTAGCACCAGCAAAGAGCAGCGGCTTGCACATATCTTCAAAACATAGTAGACAAGAGTAAAGCAGATACACTACAGTAAAAAAGAAAAATGCAAAACCAATACCAGGCTGTACCTACTTAGGCATAGGCTGGCTATAGTCTGCATCAGACACAGATAAACCAAGTAACAATGTGCAAAGGACTGGGTACAGTTTTCATCATTTGCACAGAGCGAGAAGGGAACACAAGTAGATCCTTTTACAGGAAAACGTGTATGTTCAGAGGATTATTAAAGTAAAATGTTGCGTCTTTTGCCTTTCAGAGAGCGTGTTGGAGGGGGGCAGTTAACATAAAAGGATCTGTGAAAGGTGAGTGTAAGTTTGTGTGTCTGATGTAATAGGGTCTGTGGTGGGATGAGAGTGGGTCTGCTGGAAGACAGCCTCAGCAGTAATTGCAGAATTGCAGTTTGATGTACTGGACAGGTCCAGGGTGTACATGGCAGAGGTTTTAACATCCCTTGCATTCATCTGCCTATGAGACATTATACTACCATGAATTGCACTGGTTGTACCATGACCGTGATGAGATACTGTTGTGTTGCATGACCATGAACAATGTCTGCTATGAGATGTACACTGCTGTGCCTGACACAGCTATTCAGATATTCATGGGGGTATTCTTTTCTGGGTGTAGACAGTGTCACAATAGATGTAGCTATGAAGGTGCTAGTGCACCATGAGCACAATCTAGGTTATCCACGGTCAAGATGGCTACCATCTGCAGAGGCAATGGCAGACCAGCTTCAAGGATAGTGCCTCACCACTGGAAGGTGAGCTTGAGAGGATATAACATGTTCCAGTATGTGATCAAGTCTATTCAGCCAATCAGACATGCACACCCATAGGTTATCACAGACACTCTGCATGACCCTCACTAACTCTGCTATTGCTGTGATGCTATTAGCCTGTACTTCCTAGATGGTTTTATACATGCACTGGTTGTGGTCAGGTACACACCAACCTCAGAGGGTGGGCAGTAACGATGTCTCTGCTAGCACCACTACTCACCACCCTATCTGTACACTTCTCTGCCCGTGGATGCTAGGAGGCAGATTCTGCCATATGTCTACCAGGGTAGTGCCCAACTTATATGACTGCTAATGCCCCCATTAAGCTGTCTGAATGGTGTGGGTCTGGCTATCTGCAGGCATAGAAGCTATGTCCATGGTGTGTGTAAAGGATGCAGTGGTCACATTCCCTGTGTCCAAAACACTCCCAGACTGTGCCAGCTGATCATTGCTTTCATCAGCACTTGTTGAAGATATTCCAACATCTGATGTTGGCCGTTCAAAGTACTCATGCCAGTAAGGAATCACCTGGGAATACACCAAAGCACAATATCTTTTGTAAGTATGACCCAGCAGCAGAAGTATATACGAATTTGAGGAGTACAGATATTCATTAAAAAAGTAGATATTTTAATGGTATATCTTGTGGAGGTGGCCATTCAAGAGGAATCCCAGAGGGTACTGTATACCATAAATGAGACATTTTTAATAATTTGTACAGTGACTAAGGGATTCAGTGGACTTACAGGTGGTCTTAGACAGAAAGAGGTCTACATACGTGGGGCTTCTGTCTTGTCTCCCAGTCACACTCTGCCACAATATCCACCTCCACACTATGGGACTATGTGGTAGTACCACTCTCTCTAACAGAGGTGAAAAACTCTTTCATCTCCATGAGAAGAGGTTTACTACATGCCCCCCCACTGACCTACCTTCCTTTCTGTGCCAGGTGCTCAGCTTTTAATTCAGCAGCACATGTTATGTCAGTGCCCCCTGTACCACATTAATGTTTACCTCCACATCTTGCCAGGCACAGGTCCTGCAGGCCTGGTTAGCAGCATGCAGACCAAAGAACCATCATCCATAGAAAAAGAAGGCCTTATGTAGCACCTTATTCTATACATCAGCAAACATTGGCTTATGTGTTATCTTTTCACCAGCGTCTGCAATGTGCTTCTGCTTCCCCTGTTTTTACATATTGCTCTGCAGGTATAGAAAGCAGGGAAATTAACATCCTTGTTTGTTAGTGGCCCTGCAAAATCCTTATACCACCAGTCTCCCCATTGTCCATGTAGCATGTTGTTTTGTGTGTCTGACAGTTAGATATCTATATTCACACTCTTTAAGTAATGTCAGGCACATAAGTTAGTTATGAAATTGTCCCCAGAAAAACAATACCTTTAACACTGCAACTGACAAAGGTGACTACAGTAGATTGTATCTCAGAGTTAAAAAGATTTTTTCTAAACACCAAAATGAAATATATATATATATATATATATATATATATATATATATATATATAGATAGATAGATAGATGTGTGTGTGTGTGTGTGTGTGTGTGTGTGTGTGTGTGTGTGTGTGTGTGTGTGTGTGTGTGTGTGTGCGTGTGTGTAATGTATAGAATAAACTTTTATTTTAGTAGAAATGGTATCGCAAAGCTAGACAGAAAGTGATGAACTGTACTGTGAGTATGTGCTCATGGGTATGTCACCCTGTCCTTCAGTCCAACAACTGCCTTACCCTTGCAGTCACTCTCTCAATACACCTTCCCAAAACACGTAGAAGTAGTGACAACTTAGTTTAAATTATGTCAACAAGTGCAATAGCAATTAAAGCCATACTTTTCAAAATATACTTGTGAAAGTAGTATTTACATTGTACAAGTGCAGATTTACTTTGGCTTAACAATTGCTCTCAGGTACAGCTGTTGCAAGTTCAGAAGCTGCTGCTCTGTAAGTTCTTCCATAGCATGATGGGAGTCTCCGTGTCCCATGGCTCTTATATCACACAGATCCACCAGGCTGGGCATGACAGTTGATGAGGGTCTCTGACTCCCATGGCTCTTATATCATGCAGATTCACCAGGCAGGGCATGTCTCTGACTCCCATGGCTGTTATATCGTGCATTTCCACCAGGCTGGGCATGACAAATAATTAGGGTCTCTGACTCCCATGGCTCTTACATCATGCAGATTCACTAGGCTGAGCTTGACAAAGCTTGATTGTCTTTGGTGGAAGTACTACACAGATTGGGAGCTCACCTCATAACTGTTTCTTAATTCATCAACTTGTGCAATGAGTATACCTGCTAAGCACTGAGGTCAATTGCCCTCGATGCCATGCACACACCTGGGTCCTTGTGGGTAGCACTGTGCATGTGTAGTCCATGCCATACCTTTTGAAGGGAGATGTAATTCTACATAAAAGTTCATGGAAATGGAGTCACTGTAGTGCCTGCTTTCTTAACAGCATAAACAGGGCTATAGGCCTGCCATGCTTCACACCTTAAAGTGCCATTGTTATCCATAATAATGCAGTACTTATATTAGCCTAGCCCACCATCTACCATGCAGATGAAGTGCACATCAATGCCTGTCCTTGTGTAGCAGTTGGTATTTGTGAAAACTGCTTTGGGTGGGATTTTTCTGCCATTAGCCCATGTGATTCTTCAATGTGAGAAAGCATGGCTGTAGAAGGAGAGTACAGTGCCCATCTTACAGCTTATAGGTAGTGGAGATAAAAATCTTCTCCACATGCTGCATAACAATTATTACTAGAAGCTCCTGCAGGAGGACTATGAAGGGCCGCAGTATAAAACTGAGGCCTGGAATAGTTTAAGCCCAGGATATCATCTATGCCACTGGTATCCCACATACAAGTGAACAGTGCTGTTACCATTATAGTGATATGAGACAACAACATCTTGACCTCCTAGGCAAATGGGAGGTTGAAGTTAGATGGCAGGCACCACCTATGTGCTGTAAGTAGTAATTTAATAGTAATTTTGTGAAGAAACCCAGGGAATATCACTCCACCATAGAAAATACATCCATCTATTCCTTGTGTATAAAACATTTACTGCGTGCCTATTACTGTGAGTAGATAACCTTCTAACATTTAAGGCAAATATAGAAACCATAACTGTAATCTTATTTAAAATGTTAATAAGAGAGGAAATCCTAACAAATAGACAATTAAAATGTCAACAAAGGTATCTTGTCATTACTGCAATGATCACCATTGCTATCAAGTATGTCTATGATCGTCACAAGATCATTAGTCTTGCACGGTTGAAAAGTGCTCTCAGAGAATGACTATCACCTGTAGCTGAAAAGATACTTCATGTGGGTTATTTCTTTTGTTTTCCTTACTTCCTGGATGCCTTTCTTCTCTGTAGACCCTGTAAACCTATGGATACCATAAAGGTTTAACAGTGTAGAAAAATGTTGGTTTAGAGATGACCTCTGTTTGAGACGAGGATGAAGTACTTATCTTCTGGGAGGTAATCACTGCTAGGATTGAAAATATTTTCTAGTTGGTTCTCCTGGCTGGAGCAGCTGCCTGACTATGTATTTCCTCTGCATCTTTCTTGGACCCTCGACATCTTTGCTCAGATTGTCTTTGGTGGAAGTACTACACAGATTGGGAGAAGATTTAAGGACTTGCACTCACACAAGTTTTATTGATTAAGTTATCACCTTTGACCTCTCTGTTATGTGTTTTGCTTGTGCCACTTCAGTATCTTTAGATTGGACTCAGTTGTCCAGCATTTACAGCAAGAGATTATCTGGTAGAAATTACATAGCAGTACCCACTGATGGAAAGGCATGGCTATTCTGCCCATTTACCTGCAGCCTTGATAGGCATTTAATGTGGAAATCCTGTATAGAAATAAAGCAGTCTGGAGAGATGTTGTCAGATAAGCATCAGTGTTTCTTGTTTCTCACACCACATATTGCAAATACTACCTGTAAGTCTGGGCTACATCCTCATCACAGTGAGCTGAGGGTTTGGATTAACCTCAGCCAGACCAGGGCTGTTGGAGTATTGCAGAATAGCCTAACCCTAATAGTTAGTCCCCAGGCTGTGGCACTAAATGGTGCCCTGCTGCATCATGCAAGTTGCTTTGCACATGACGCAGAGATAAGAGACATATCTGAGTAAAGCCTAACCCCTCTCCTGGTTGCTGATGTGCAGCTACCTCATAGAGGCCTGTCATGACTCCCAGTCATCCATGTATGCTTCTGCAGATGTGCAGAAGAGGCTACTATCGCTGGCTTTGCTAAGGCAATCAAATGTTCCTGATCATTATGCTGGACACTATATGTACTGACACCACAGTGCTGAGACTGCTGGGGCAAAACATTGTCAGACATTTAATCCTGTCTTTTCCTTGTTGGTTGCTCCTGCACTGAAGTTACTAACTCAACTCCGGTTGTTTGGGTCACAGCTAGGGCTTTATCATGCTGCACCATGGAGTTATTTGTCAATGTTGTTTAATAGTTTAAAATGATTTGTCGTGGATGTCTCCGTTTACATATGAGTGGTTTCAAACTTCATTAGGCTCTTTCTATGAGAGATTCAGCTGAAGGCTTTTGGGACAGCTTATGATAGAAATGCATCCTTTATGCTAATAAGGCAGAGATTGTTATGCCATTCCATAGTCCTGAGTTTTTCCATGCAGATTGCCAACTAAGATGCATCCTGATTAGGGGTGCAGAGCTGTACCGTTGCTTCTGATGCTTGTATCACCTGAATGTATAAGGCAGTTTCAAGACTTTGGCTTGTAGCTGTACAATTTTGTATTAGAATTTGTTGTAGTTTGCTGTAACAGTCTTAGCGATGTAATGATAGCTGTATCCATCAATACATATGCCACTCACTCTGTTAGATAATCTATTTTGGTCTTAGTGTCTATATCCCTAGCCTCTGAGACTCTGGCAGCACTAATAGAAACTTAGTTGTGGTTGTCACTGGCAGGATGTATTCTGGTCATAGTTTCAAAATAGTTCAAGTGTTTTAAATGTTGCAAAACTCACACTACTTTTAGCATGAGCTGTCTCATTCTAATGTTAAAAGCTTTGATGTAAGATCCTTATATTTTACCTAGCACGTGTAATAAAATTTGCAGTAATCTTATAGAGCTACAGAGTTATTCTGCCATTCCTGTAAAATGTACCTCTTCTCTCTAGATCCTGATATAACTCATTACTCCCCGCACCCAAGCTGAAAATCTTGCTTCGAATCACCCAGGTTTATTTCTGTTTCCTCCCTCAATGTACATGCCAGTGAACCAGAACAAATAAGTTATGTGGATGGATAGCATTCCTGTTTGCTCTGATTACTTCAGTGTGCATAATCAGTACATGTAAAGGGCTCATAACATGATACAATGGCCATGCAGCACCCTAATGAGCATTCCTTACTGTATTTGGATGATCATAAGAGCAAAAGGAGGGGCACATTGCTTCACTAAAATTATTTTGGGTATTACAAATTACTATTTTGCATTTAATGTTTTATGGTTTTGTTTTTGATTTATACAGTTATTTCTTTATCACGTTGAAGGTATTTTTAATGTATATAAAGGTGTATCCAAAAAACATTTCTGACAAAAAAGAGCATGTTGTTTCAGAAGGTGCAAGGCTTACTTTAGAGTTGTTGATATAGTTGTACTGTCATTGTCTGTTGTCTGTACTGAAAAGCATATGAATACATGTTTTTTTATAATTCATTTTGTTCTATACCTCTCAGAATTAATACAGTAATGTCCATAAATAAAAAGGTAAGTCACTGGTTCATTATCTCAGCATAACATCTATTCAGTGAACAGATTGTTACTGTCATATATGTATTGGTGAACCACTGTAAGTATTATGTACACAGATTTTTTAAACAGTTTTGAAATCTACTCATATGGAAGTTCCCTTAATTAGACATAGTTTGAAAAGTGCCCATATTTCTTGCTTTATATGTTTCACTGCATATTTCATTCTGCATTTATAACCACTGCATAAGCAATGCCTTGGGGACACACTATGGGATTTACTGGCCAGACATAGATGACTAAATGTGTTTTCTGTCAGCTTATCTCACATGACATGATTTATATTCATTATTACTCTGTAGATGTATAGTGTTTGCTACACAGATTATCAGGCTCCTTTCTTGGACTGTCAGTTAATTGCATGCACCAGAGGTTTTTAAGGTTCACATTATCATTAATATATTGAAACACTGATGCATCTGATTTATTTCTGTAGCAAATGCAAACAGTAAATATTCTTCGCATTTCAATAAGCCATTTAGTTTTCAGTCAGATTATGGTACAGCAAAACAGATATATTAATATATTAAGGCCTATAGCCAGGCAAAGCCTACAGTTATCTGCTCTTGAACATTACCTTGCGCATTGTAGTGGTTGATTTTTTTAGACAGTTGCATCTTTTTGTTTACATGCCTTGCTAATGACCAGTGGCATTTTTCAGTATTTGTTCCTCAGCAATGTGTCCATTGAGATCAGGGAACTGGAATAAGTACATCAAAGAATGATGACATGAAAGAACAATATAATATCTATTTACTCCCTTCATTTTATTTCTGTAAACAAATACTCAGGCAATCATCCTTTCTCTCAGTGAGTAACCTGTATGGGTGAATGTCATTAACCAATATTTATGAAAATGACATGCCTTTATATGGGTCTCTTCTAAAACAAGCCTGACAAATTTAAGGCCTTTCTGAAATTGCACCTCTGTTCTATATTTGTGTTTTATAAAAAGTGGTTGAAGTATAGTGTGTGTTATTAATACCCATTGGAGTTTCTGGAAGTGCTATCCTGAATGGAGATTGGGGGGATAAAATGTTATTAAAAAATATTGCATGTTACACTCATGGACATAGTTCTTGAGATTCTGTCCCAGACTGGATCCTCAATAAAACATTTAAGGGACATTTAACTAAACTACTTACTTCTAGTGTGTACCACCCCCTTCTTTCCCAACTGTTCTAAACATTTAGACTACACCTGTCTGCTACCTATTGCTTAAATCCACCTAATTTGATCATTGAAATAACTGGTCCTCTCAGCCTTACCTGGTTGGGTGGTTCAAGACATAATACTTACAGAACACTACAAAAGTTTGACCATATCAAGAGGGTGCACATCTTACTTGTTCCACCCCCTTACTTATCTAATTATTCATCTTATGGGGAGCTATATAGCAACTCAAAGGAGAAGATTTGTAAAATGTATAAACATGACCCCTCCATCACTGGCCAGTATTGTATTATAACAACGTGGTGTGGGAAGTCTGCCTAAGAAAATTCTTCCATAATATGATTTTGAGACCTCTCTAAATGTGACATTAACTCTCACCTCATAGAATCTGCAGATGAAGATGCATTTCTGTAAGAATCAAATAATGTAAAATTCGCCCTTTCAGTAAGGTTGACATCTGTTGATAATCTGCCCAATATACAATACGAGGTGAGAACAATCAAGAACTCAGAGACGGATAAACAATTTCTTGTCTGTATAACTCTTAGCAAGCAGCTGCTAATGCCATATTTTAACTTACATTGCCTACTCTGGTAACTTGCATTCACATGATGCCTATAATATCTGTACAAGATCACAGAGGTGATTTATTAGCCTCAAAAGGGAGGGAGTAGAACAGAGGTCCCTGTCATTAAAAAAATTAAATTTTAGGGAATGTGTGTAGCACTAATTTGAACATTTGTGAAATATTATTGGTACAAATGTCATTCAGTTTGTCTAAAAATGTTGGTAAAATAGTTAAGACAAAGCCTGGAAAAGCTCGGACTATCTCTCATGGCATTATGATTATTCTGCTTGGGTATACTCTGACAGTTAGCAAAACATTGGCAGTAGAATCAGCACCAAAGTTATAAAGCCTGCCCAAGATGAAAAATACCAAGTATAAAAAGAAAATGAAGCCTTTGGTTCTAATGATAACTAATTTCCAGTCCAAGTAAAATAATTTTCAAAGTATTCCTAAAGACATAAGAATATCACTATAGACTGTGAAGGTTATATAGGTAACAACAAATCAAATTCAACTATTTAAATAATCCAGTATACTAGATGGTAAACTAGAAGGGTTAAAATAATTGATAACTTCTGTAGTTTACTTGGTAGAGTTAATATGTTAATATCTGATCATTGTTAGGTAACAATATTTAATAAAGTGCGAAATTCAAACACAGAGAAACAGTTGCCAAAAAGTACCAATAACCAAAAGAAACGCAGCTGAAGGAGAATTGGGCAGTAAATGGTAAAAAATCCAGCTTTAATCCACTAGGCAAAAACTGTAACAGCAGCAAAGAACAGATGCATAAGCGCTTAAAATCACACTGTGCTTTTGTTTCAATGAACTTCCTCAGATGTAAAAACATTTCATAATGTAAAGTGCTCATTATAAACCCTGCCAATTAACTTTCATCCAATGGGAACAACATTCAAGTTAAAATTAGTAAAACAACTTCCTTTTGCACAACCAACTTTGACCTGACATGAGTTTGTTCACAGACATAGTAAACTGCAACTTAAAACCATCAGTTTCAACTGATCACCCAAAACAACAAATGCTATAATAGTGTAAAAATATAAGCAAAAGTAATGCTGCCTTTCTTTTGGTTAATATTTAATAAAGCTGAACAACAAAGCAGGATTCAGATTTATGCTTCATTTATTTATTTATTATTTATTTGAAATTTGTTTGCCAGGATGGTCCAATTGGGCCGAAGGAGCCCGTTTACAATGGAGTACTAGGGAGAAAAGTTCCATAGATACGTTTTGTTAAACAACAGGTTATTACAATACAAGATGAGTACATGAAGCAAAATAATATGTTAGTACAATTCGAAGAGGAAAAAAACAGAGTTATATCACAATTAGTAAAGTTTACAAATATATCGTCACTATCATTGTTAACATAGATATTAAGTCTAAACAGTAATGAGTAGGTATTTACAAGTCTAAGCAGTAATAAGTAGGTTTTTACAAGTCATTTACAATATGTATGTTGCCCCAGAGGGAATATAATCAGTGGGTCAAATATCTTTGAATTTGGTTATGATAAGAGGAGAGGGGGAGAAGGGGTAGGGAGTAAGGTAGCTGCTGGGGATGTTATGCAGATGGGAACGTGAGCATTCCCAGAGAGATGTTAGGTGTGAGTGGAGCAGAGTTTTAAAGGTGGATAGGCTGCTGGTGAGACGAATTTGAGGTGGGAGGGAGTTCCAGAGGCGTGTCAAGGAAAAAGAAAATAGAAGTTTGCCTGCAGGATGAGCAGGCTTGTGAAGTTCAATCAGATTTTGAGCATTGGTTCTTAGGAGTCTGTTAGGTTGCTGCATTTTAAATGTGAAGGCAAGGGAGGGGCAGAGACTGGGACTGAAAATGAGTTTCTGAGCAAGGATTAATTGAGAATAGATAAGGTATTTGGGCATCTCTCGCCAGTTTAGATTATGGAGGGCAATACAGTGGTGATTGCAGGATTTGTGTCCAGTGGCGAATTTGGCAATTTTGTTGTAGCAAGAAGAGAGTTTTGTTTTAATAGAAGATTGTAGGTTGGTTAGAAGTGGGGCACCAACTTCTTAATTTGTCATTAAATAAATCAAGTAGGGACTAAATGTCATAGCTATTACTAAATGGTTAGTCACTTTATCAAATTCAAGTATAACATCATATTAATAGAAGTTCAGAGATGAAAAGTGTGTGAATGCAGTGGAGATCCATCTCAGCTTTGAAAGATTTCCAGGAGGTTTAACAACTGTGACACAGGATTTTACATCTAGCTAGAGACACACTTTCCAAAGTCAGCTGAAGGAACAAGTAAAACACAAGTTTTTTAAGTGATGCAGATAAAAAATGTCAGACAACATTCCTAACTATGAGGAATGAACTTTAGAAAAAATTAGGGCACCAACCCCTGCAGCAATATATTTCAGCCAAGCAGATTCCCAGCGCAGTTGTTCCAAACTAAGAAGACGATATGAGTTAAACTAGCAAGGGGAATAGTTAAACGCAGACACATTTTACCCCAATAGCATGACCACCAAATTGAAAAAAAACACCTTCTGGAATACTGAAACTGCTGGATGAAAAACATCTGTAGCAAAATGCACGTAACAGTAACTTCAGGGCACTAGCCAGAAATGTTCACAAATGAGGAAGCAGAAGTCCCACAGTGGTGTAGACAAACCATAAATGTGATTATCCATGTAAGAAAAATAAGCAGCATTCAGCAATAAAAAACTCTGCATGCAGAATATATGTCAAGTACATTCCGGATAACAGATGGCTACTGAAAATTTGCAGAAACATACTGCTGAAAATATAGGTGCATTTCAGGGAAATTGCAGATAGGTTGAGTGGAAGTTACAGTAAGCTGCAAGGAAATTGCTGGCCTTGCGGGATCTTCCACATACTCCCTTAGTTGTATGGATTAACGTTTTTGGCACAACTTGGATAAATAATGACATGAGTTATACTTTTGTTTACCGAAGACATGCACAAAAATATATGTAAAACAACTGTAATGAAACATATATTAACCTGGCAAATCTTAAATCTCACCTTCCAAAGTAATAGCTTATAAAATACAGTTTAAAAAATAATTAAACACACAAATGAAATGTAAACAAGAAATGAGTAACCTCCACACATAATCTCTAGAAAAACTTGTATTTTACCATAAGCAAACATTCTGCAATGTCCACAAACATTCCTTCTCATCTTTTGCGTATCAGAATGTCTACATTAAAAAAAAATGGTTCCGCATCTGCTATAGTAACTGCGAGCCAGATGTATGTCTTTGCAACAACAGCAAACCACTCATTAATGTCCATACCACATAGCATGGATTGTGCAGCGTCTCTACATGTGAGACCCAAAAGCTGTGTACATTTGCCAGTTCCTCTTGTTTTACACATATGCTTTGTCCTGAACATAGTAATGGTTACATATGTACTCTGTACTGAACATAGTATTAGCAGCTATTGTGGGTGTACTATAAGAGGTCATTTACACGTGGGCAGTGACGGATGGCCTGCTCATTGCTGCTTTGTAACATGACTGAAACAAATCCACGCAACTTTGTCTGACAGACGATGACTTTCCATACAGGGCTATTACTGACATAGGTCTATATACCCCCTTATCAGGTGTAATGCAATAATCAAAGAACAATTACAATTTATTAATGAAGATGAGCGCTATATGCACTCAAGGTATTGTGCTTACCTGCACATTTTAGCAGTTTTCTAAAATCACAGAAATGTTCTACCAAATTTCATGTGGTTTGGCAGCTCTTTTTCCATTGAAGGATTAACTTTGGACACTGTACTGTCTCTGTATCACAACACCTTCCTTACTTGAATATCTTCCTCCATAAGACTTATAATTAGATAAATATATTTGTAATGGTTCTCTATTGAAATGTCAGAAGTTGTAATGCTGAGTGCTGACAATATATATATATATATATATATATATATATATATATATATATATATATATATATATATATATATAAAAGGGAATATGCCAAAAAAGTAAATCTTAGACTTGGCATATATATATATATATATATATATATATATATATATATATATATATATATATATGTTCATCTTTTTCACCTTTCAGTCTCCATATTACGGGATTCACTAAAGTGAGTTCTGACATTTCAAATATTTACTATTTGTAACACATGACTGCGGTGGTGGTGCTGCGGTAGCGTTGTCACCTCACAGTTAGACGTTGCCCATTTGAGTCTCAGTTAGAGCGTCTTCTGTGTGGCAACATGCGTGAATGGGCGTTCCTTTGTTGAAGGTTGTGTGTTAGGCCTGGCAAGCCAGCACGTAAAAATCTACTGCCAATCATTAGCGGACCGGAGTAACGCTGTGGCGACCCCTAACCGGGAAAAGCCGAAAGACACAAACAAACTATTTGTAACACAAGATTATGAAAGTGTGTCACAGAGGTCACACCCACAGAACTGTGCAACATGCCAGTCAAAATTATGTTGGATACTTCAAACACACGGTGTCTGTTACAAAAACAGATGACCCTGCAAAAGTCCACAGCATTGCCATTTAGCACTTGCAGCAAAGCCTGTGCCTCTGTTGTGTTGCTAATACCTTGCAGAAAGTCAGTACCAACTATAACTGACTACTTAGAGACACATGTTAATGGCTTTTCCAAAACTACCAGAACAGTGTGTCCACAGACGTTTTGGACCTCATCTAGAAAAATACAGACTCGCTCAGCTTTTGGGTGTGATTTCAGAAAGGTTTCATGCAGAGTATGCTAATCTATCAGGTAGATGGATATAAGTTGTGCAGGTTCACAAAAACTGCCAACTTGTCTGGTATATTTGCAGATAAAATCACTGAAGCTGAAGCTTTCTTCCAAGGGAAGTCTGTCCAGAAATGTATCACAAATTCTTTATTTTCATGAGATACAGCAAGAGCTAAATCCAGTATAAGGACCTAGGCAGGTGCCTGGTATAACAATAATAAATTCAAACTGGAATAATAATTTAAAAAAGTCCAGTCTGGGCTCTTTAAAAAAAGAAATATCCACACAATTCCTCTTGTCTACAGTGTCCTTCATTAGTTCTGCATGATATTTGAAACACTGAGCCAATGAGAGACTTCCAAGAAGTGGAGTGAGTTTTAGAAATTGGAGCTACAATAAACAGGTGGTGGAACAGATATGCTTCTTCAGCTCAGGCATCAGAATGAACTGTGGAACTCAGGCAGCAGCAATGAACAAAGGTACAACAAACAGACTTGTGAGGGCTACGAAATGGATGTGTGTGTGTGTGTGTGTGTGTGTGTGTGTGTGTGTGTGTGTGTGTGTGTGTGTGTGTGTGTGTGTGTGTGTGTGTAATGCCTCTGTTATGGTTACTAATCTAGTGAGGAGATTATATTGGAGTCAAATCATGCATCTTAGATGCTGGAGGCAAGAACCTTAATCATCCACACCAACTGCCAGACTTCCATTAACTTTTGTAAATGACTAAGGATTACAGTCGGTAATTTGGTGTTATGGTGTAAAGGAAGGAAACTGATTGTAGAAAAAAGGAGCATCATATGGGATATTTTATGTGGAGGTGATCCTTGGTTTCCTTGCTCTGTTGAATGTTGACAGTGTGTCCATTAAACTGTAAATAAACTGGGTAGCATAAAGTCTACAAATTTAATGGTAATATTTTAAGTATGAATACCATTATTAACTTAGCTTGTTTTTTTAGTAGGCACATAGGTGTGAAATGCACTGTTTGGGCTGCAACAGTTTGCTTATTACTTGGTACAAATAGTAAGGCTATGAGCTGTTAAAGAACTGCTTCCTTCCTATAGTACATTGATTGATTCTGCCGTGAAATGCACTGTTTGGGCTGCAACAGTTTGCTTATTACTCTGTACAAAATAGTAAGACTATGAGCTGTTAAAGAACTGCTTCCTTCCCATAGTACATTGATTGATTCTACCAGCCTGCATTTGTCTTCTGAGTGATTTTGCCAAGTTACTTCACCACACAGCACTCCTGAGCTGCTCCTAAAAAGGCACACCTGTGACCAGTGAGCTGTCTCAGGCTGTTAGTAAATGTATTACAATTCTTGTACCCTTTACTTATGTGCTAATTAGTGTATCATTAAATTCTATTTGAGTATGAATCCCAACTCTTTTGTATTTTAATGGGTTGCCAGATGCATTTCACTAAATGTGAGTTTCAAGGGAAGAGAAGTATATTTTTTCTCATGTTAAGTCTGTTTTGAATGTGACAGTATTTTGTTTTAAAAAAATGGTCATCGGTGTGTTTTTTTATTTTTTTTTTTTTGTGTAAAATTTGAAAAATATTTTAAATGAAATCCAAATGTCAGTGATAGCCATTTGCTCTGTTGAGTCTGGAGGTGTATACTGCTACACAGCAACATTGTTAGTCATTTAGATAGGTGAGAGCAGTGCTGAGTGATGTCAGACAGGATAGCTACTCTTCATAGGTTCATAGGTTCATAGGTTCATACTAGGCTATCTGCCCAAGGGCATTTATAAGCCTAGCCCAGAGTTTTGTGGCTTTCGCTACCCCTTTAGTTTGAAGGATACTATGCCCATTATTTTGCTGTGCCTCTGTCAAGCAGTGACACTGAGGTAATCCCTGGGGTATACCTGCGATCTCCCATCCATTGGTCAAGATTTCTCTTGAACAAAGCCAGCAAGGTGCTCTGCCTCACATGTACCGGGATTTTGTTCCACAGCATAGGGAGTCTGTGGGTGATGAATCTGTCCCTCCAGCATGTCCTATTAATAACCGTGTTAAGGTTTAAGTCTCTTGCCCTTGTAGTTCTAATGGATTTAGATTTTTTGAGGTGAAGCATGTTCATCCATTCCAGGTTGGACATGGCCTTGTATGTCAGGCACAGGTCACCTCTGAGCAGACGGTAAGTGACTGAATAGAGCTGGAGTTCCTTCAGTCGGGCAGCATAAGACATATTTTTGAGACCCTTTATCCTTTTGGTGAGGAACTTTTGGGGCCTTTCCAGTTGCTGCAGGTGTCGGGTCAGATACATTCCGAATGGGGCATTGTACTCAATCATTGGTCTGATGAGTGATGAGTACAGGGGAATGATGACCTCCCTTGATCTAGATGTGAATCCCTTCATGATCAGGTGGGCAATGTAGAAGGTCTTCCTAACTACTTTGGCAACGTGAGTGTCAAACGAAAGGTTACTGTCAACCTGGGTCCCCAGATCCCTGATAACCTCTTCTGTGCTTAGTGGATTGCCACCTATATGGTAGCTAGGGGTAACCTTGTTTTTCCCGAAAGGTATGACTATGCATTTTTTGGCGTTTAACTTTAGGCCATGGCTCTGGCACCAGTTATCCGTTTCTATAAGGCCCTTCTGAAGGATATCTGTGTCAGATGTGTTCTCGACTATGGCGCCCAGTTTGCAGTCATCTGCAAACTTTGTCAGCCATAATCCTCCTGTGTTTGCTTGTACTTCTGAAAAGTAGATGCCGAACAAGAGTGGGCCCAGGACTGAGCCCTGTGGGACACCACTTGTGACAGGCTTTGAGTCTGACATGGCGCCAGCAACTCTGACCCTGTGGGTTCTGTCACTTAGCCAGTTTGCAACCTATCTTGTGACGTATGGGTTTACATTTAAGCTGGTGAGTTTTTCAATGATACCTGAGTGGGGTATTGTGTCAAAAGCTTTTGCCAGGTCAAGGTAGGCTGTGTGGACTGCCTTGCCCTCATCAATGGCCTTGGTGACTGTTTCGAAAAAGTCAACCAAGTTTAAAAGGCATGATCTGCCTTTGACAAAGCCAAACTGGGTTGGATCCAATGTCTGCAAGTCCCCTATGTCATTATTTATGAGTTCCATTATGATCCTCTCCATAGCTTTGCAGACCAGGCTTGTCAAGCTGATGGGACGGTAATTTCCAGGGTCGGTGGAGGCACCGCCTTTGTGAAGTGGGACCACAGTTGCCGTACGTCACTCCTTGGGTACATATCCTGAGGTGAGGCTAAGATTAAACAGCTGCCCTAATTGCGGGTTTAGTTCCTCATTGAGTTTGTGGAGCACACAACCGGGAACACCATCTGGTCCCATGGATGCTGTGTTTTTCGCCTTAGAGAGAGCAGTTCTCACCTGGGCATTTGAGATGTTTGGGGGGCTACAATCCTCTGGTATAGATATCTCTCCTTTTGGGGGGGGGGAATTTGCACTGAACCTGTCTGCCAGTATGTTGGCAATGTCTGTAGGTTCAGTGATTTTTGCATCATTTTGAACTAATTCTGAGCATATCTGGGAGTTTCCTCCCAGGTTTCTAACATAGCTAAAAAAGGCCTTATGATTGTCTTTTGAGTCCTTAGTGACTTTTCTCTCAAAATTTGCCTTGGATGATTTTATGAGAGATCTTAGTTTTTTACTTATAATGATCAAGGGTGTCTTCCCTTTTGGGGATTTTGCTCTATCTTGTAGTAGCTTCCTCCTTTTGTTGTAGAGCTTGTTTATGGCTGGGGTCCACCAGACTGGACGCTTGCCTTTGGTACAAAGAGTCTTTGTTTTGTTTGGGATAGCCTGATCCATGCAGTCCTGTAGGTGCTGGTAGAAGGCATTTGCAAGTGATTCAGCGGCTAGAGTAATGGTTTCCGCAGGCTCGGGGGCCTTAAAAGAGACCACACTAGTCTTTAGAAGTGTGAAGTCGGCTTTTGAGAAGTTCTTCACTGTGGTCTTTTTTATCTGGGGTGGGGGCAGGATGTGGACTTCCAGTGAGATTAGTTTATGATCTGATCTCACCAGTGAGGGGTATACTTCCGGTGTTGAACATTGTGACCCCATGTTCGTGATGATGAGATCTAGTATGTTTTCTCCTCTTGTGGGGATGGTGACTAGTTGTCCCATGGCATTTGAGTTTATGAACTCTAGGAACCTTTGGGCTAGAGTGTTGGGGCTTGAGTAGTGATCCCAGTCTATATTCGGGTAGTTGAAATCACCATGACAGAGAAGAAGTATGGAGGTAAAAAATGAGATGTAGGTATCCTGCAATCATGTACCCCCTCCAAAAAAAAAATAAAGACAGTATGTTATTTTCAGTAATACCTCTGAGTTTTGTATGACTTGTGGGTTGTTTAGCAAAAGCTGCTGCTTGTTTTGCTCCATTCACTGCACTGACGAATGACACAATTAATTAACAAGTCTGGGTTGTGTAAAACAGTCCAAACATGTTTCATTGTAGTAATGTTTGGCAGTGCCTTTTTGTACAGCATCCAGCAACTGGAAAGGGGTTGGCATTTGTTAGGTCATATTGTCTGCATTATTTGGAGTGATGATCAAAATAATCTAATCTTCAGCATCTATTATGTAGTCATTGCTGCATGTTACATCATTGTATGCTACTGTGATACAGTCTTCTCTACAAATCATTTTGTAAAGAATTTCTGCATTCGGTTAAAATGGTTACTGCAGCAGCTGGTGCAGAGGACTAAAACTCCGACTTGTTAATGAGATGCTTTCTGTGGCAAATGTGAAGGGTTCGAATCTTTCAACTTTCAATTACCTGTTATGTGACATTGAGCAAGTCCCTTAACAAGACAGTGTTTTGAAGCAATTGATAATTTGAGCTAGGTTCCTTAAAAGTATTCAGGGCACATGTAGGGTTGCCAACTTTTCATGTCAAGAATTCTGAACATATATGTGAACAGAGCCGGATCAAGGTCAAATGGGACCCTAGGCAGAGTAATAAATTAACCCCCCCAGCAGACCCCTCCCCAGCCATTCCAGTGTTCCATTACTTGGCTACTTCTTCCCAGTTATAAACACTCTTCAAACCTGTCAGTGTGCATACTGCTTTATGTATTTCTACAGTGATTACAGATATTGAAATAAAATAGCACAAACACTAATAGTCATTTGCTAAACAAACGGTACAGTCCCACAATGAAAGCAGGTTTAGCATGAGCAGTAAACTTCTCTGCCCTTGACACTCACATTCAATGAAACACCATTAAAACCCACATTTAAAGAAAATGCATCTGGCCAGTGGAGGATTAAATTTACCTGTGGGCTGTTTTCAAACCATAGGCTTCTTGCCCACATTTTTAGGGCCATGCATACATGTATGTGTTCTTTGATTCACCTTCCTGATTGTATTAAATTATATTCATTGTATAATACAGCACCACTTGTTAGAATGTTTTAAATTTGTACTTTTGAACATTCTTTCAGTAAGCAATGAAACAAAGTATATGAATGAACCAATAATGACAAAACTACACATTTCAGAAAATGTCAACCATAAAAGGCCACTCAGACATTAACATCCACCAATATCAGTCAATAAGCATAATCTCTGCAGAAGTAAAAGTCATCCGCATAATTCCACATTAAAGAGATCTGTAACTAATGAAGAAGTTGCTACTGTCAAACAGCCTTTCCTTTCAGTGTTTTATCTACAAATTCAGGGCCTGCTGCCCTTGAAGAATTAATTGTCTATGTTACATTTAAAAAATAGGTAAGCTGGTAATATTGCAATAGGGAATGACTGAGAAACTGACAAGTTTGGCAAAAACCACGACTGCAGGTGAACTCAGACAGTACTACAAAACCACTTATTTTACAATGTTTTTTATAACTTATGAATCTACTGACATACCCACCTTCAATGCTGGCCCTAAATTTTTATCTTTCTTTTCATTCACATTTGTGGGGTACCCTCCCTTCAGTGTAGGCTTAAATAAGGTTTCCCTTCCATTATACACTTCTAAGGCCACTTTATGTAACATTTCTTCACTATAACCCCTATCTTTGAACATTTCTATAACTGTTGAAGTTTCTCTTAAAAAGTCAGTGTCCCTAGTAGTCATCCTAGAAGCAGGTATTAATTGCCCCCTAGGTATATTGTATTTTATATGATTAGGGTGACCACTTCTGAAGTGTAAATAATTATTGGAGAACATCTAATTTCTATATATCTTACTATTAATTTATTTCACAAATTCTGCTCTAAATCAACATCCAGAAAATGAATACGTGTTCCAAATGCATTAACTTTAAACTTTAAAAATTCTGAAGTTAAATTTAGCTCTTTAGCAAAATCATCCACTTCTTCTTCTTTTAAATCTACTATAGAGAAAAGGTTATCTATAAAATATTTGTATAACACAATTTGACTAAAAAAAAAAAAATTTAACCAACAATTCTCATTCCCATTAACCTAATACCAAGTTTGTGTAAGATGGAGCCACACTAGCCCCCATGACTTCTCCCTGAATTTGTTTAAAATAAAGTTTGTCAAATATAAAATAATTAGTTTCTAAAATAATGTCCATTAAGGTGCAACAAATATGTCTTGTCTGATGAAAAAATGGTATATTTAGATAAATAACACCTTAGTGCTTCAATATGTTTAACATGAGGTATACAGGTAAACAAAGAATTGACATCTGCAGTAATGAAATTAATATTTTTATCACTATAATTAGTTTATATTAAAACTTCTTATTTTATCTGGAAAATCTTAAATATGACTTAAGACTCTGTACAAGGGGGTTAAAAAGGCTGTCTAAATATAGTGCCACGCCATCACAAACATTGTTAGGTGCTGAGACAATGGGTGAAAATGGAGGGTTGTTGCTACCTTGGTGTAACATAGGTATCCCAAATAGGACTCATATTTTCTATGATTCTATAAACATAAAATCATAAACACCATATGTAATATAACCTTCCATTAATAATTCTTATAAAAAACTATGAATCATTCTATAACTTTTATGTATCTTCCCTAAATCAGCCTCTAAATATTCATCAGAATTTCTCAACATATTTAGCATGACTTCTTTATACTGGTTTTCATTCATCAATAACAGCCCCCCACCCTTGTCGGCACTCATGAACTGTAAATTTCTGTTATTTCTCAACTCGTAAAATACTTTAGTTTTCATTTGAGTCATGTTATAATACTTAAACATACTTTTATTTATTTATTTTTACATTTGTTGATTGGGATAGTCTGACTGGATATATGTCCA
Organism: Protopterus annectens; assembly: GCF_019279795.1. Taxonomy (NCBI): domain Eukaryota; kingdom Metazoa; phylum Chordata; order Ceratodontiformes; family Protopteridae; genus Protopterus; species Protopterus annectens. The sequence continues at coordinate 395,613,248 of NC_056751.1, forward strand.
TTTTCAGCGGACACCTGGGGAGAAAAGCTCCATACATACACACAGAGAATTTACATGTTACAATCTAAGAGCACTATTACAGCACCACACATACAGAGAGGTATTGTACATACATAGGTATTTTACATAATACAAGTAAATCACTATTACAAGTACATTTCAATAGCACACGTGTCAGGATAAAAGTCAGTACAGTCTATCATATTTAATACAAAGTAGTAACCTTTCAATTAGAAAGAAAACTAGATGAAGACAGGCGTCCTATTTAGCACGTGTTTGTATTGTGGGAGTTAGTCAGGGTAAGAACAAGGACAAAGCCAGCGGCTTTTAAGGGGCAGTTTAAGACTATTTTTGAAATGGGACAGAGTGGGATCTGAGGTCAGCTCAGCAGGGAGTGAGGTCCATGTTTTGCCAACATAGTTGACAAATAGAGAGTCGCCAGCTGAGTTGTTGGATTTGAGTGTTTGAACTAGTAGCTTGTTGGATGAGTGAAGTGTCTTGAGGTTACTATAAGGGTTTATGATGCTTTTAAGTACAGGCGTGTTTTCAGGTTGGTAGAGAATTTTATAGGCTACTATTAATTGGTTGTACTGAAGCTGGTTAGGCAATTCAAGCCCCTCTAGGAGATTTAGGTTCAAAACGTTGTGCATTCTGTAGGCTGCACCAGTGGCAAATCTAACAATATGGTTATAGCAGCTAGAGAGTTTGTTAAGGTCAGTCTTACTCAAGTTAGTGAAAAGATAAGAGGCATAGAGCATAGTGGAGAGTAGATGTGTACGCACAATAACAGTCCTAGCTAGTGGAGTTAGAAATAGTTTAATCTTGTATAGAAATCCAAATTTTTTGTTAACTTTTTTGATGGTTTGATTAATACGCAAATCAAACTTGAGGTTATGTCAACTGTTACCCCTAAGAGCTTGGTATTAAGATCTTGGGCAATGATAGTTCCATTGTTAGATTTTATAGTAAAGGTAGGAGATGAGGCCTTACATGTGGGAGAGAAGAGCAACAGCTTAATTTTGTTTGGATTTAAAATTAGTCAACGATCTAAGAGCCAATTTTCGACAGTATTAAATACATTTTGGGTTACAGTCTGCAGGTCTGTAGGAGAGGTGGCAGAACAAATCAGAGTGGAATCATCCACATATTGAATACAAGATGCTTTAGGGATGACAGTGTACAAGTCATTGATAAAGATAGAAAACAGGAGGGGACCTAATATAGAGCCCTGGGGGCCCTTATGGTGATGGGTAGCAGGGAAGATAGCTTGTCCTGCCAAAGTACAGCCTGTTGCCTCCCACACAGGTAGGATTGAAACCACTGGATAGCCTGGTCATCTAGAGGGATAGTCTTGAGTGTATTTATGAGTAGTGGGTGGTTTACCATGTCAAAAGCTTTGGAAAGATCAAGAAAGAGGGCAGAAGAGAGCTTGTTATTGTTTTGGATTTGATTGATAACATTAGAGAAAGAGAGGAGGGCAGTGGTGGTGTTGTGGAAAGGTGTGAATCCAGGCTGTGATTTGGCCAGGCAATTGTTCTGAATGCGATAGATCAGAAGTTGTTTATGGATACACTTCTCCATAATTTTAACCAGGGGTGATAGAATAGCTATAGGTCTGTAGGTCTGTAATTTGACAGTTCTGTTGAACTACCTCCTTTATGGAGTGGAATAACATGTGATATCTTCCAGATAGAGGGAATATAGGATTCTGATATAGTTCTATTAATCAGTATAGAAATGGGGTATACTATGGTGTCCACTGCTTTTTGAAGATACTCAGCAGTGTGAAGATCTGCAGATAGGGTGGTTGGTTTTAGTTTCTTGATTAGAGTTTGGATAAGTGATGTAGAAACTGGTTGAAAGTTAAAGGAGAGTTGGGAACTGATAGTGGAGACAGTCAGACTTCGGCAACCGGGAGATAGTTTGCTAGCTAGTGAATGAATAATTCTGTAAAGAAACTGTTTTAGGTATTGGCAACATCCTCTGAAGGTTTTTGGTTGGTAGCCGAGGGGGTAGACGTAGTAGTTTGTCCTGGGTGAAGAAGTTTTTTTATGCCTGCACAGAACTTTTGCGGATTGTTTTCATGCCCGTGTTGTAATTGGCACTAAAAGTTTTTTTTGTCTAGTGTAATGGATTTTTTTTGTCTCATTCCTTAGCTGTCTATATCTGAGTTGATCTAAGAGGAATTTTGTAGTATGCCAGGTAGCCCACAGTTTGTTTCTGAGTAAGATCTTTTGTCTGGTATCTTTCGAAAGCCATGGTGCAGTTCTTGTTTTAGTTCTGATAGAACATGTAGGTGCATGGGTATCATGGATGGCTAGGAATTTGGTACTGACGTATATTACTGCTTCTTCAAGTGGCAAATGTTTTAGGATTCACCAATTACATGATTTGAGTTAATTTTGGAAATTAGTGGGGTTGAAGTTTTTAATTGTTTCTTATTGTTTTGTAAATGAGTTGGTAAGGCATATCAGTCTTCTGCCTGATTATATAGGTAAGAAAATGATCACTTATATCATCAGGTAGGGTCCCAGTCCTGTACATGTTTGGATGACTGTTAATGGGTATCCAATCCAGGGTACTTTCTTTATTGTTAGGTTTATTGATCCTAGTAGAGGATGATGTAGTCTGAGTAAAGCCATATAGATTCATATGGATAGTGGGTGATTCTGAGGAACAACTGTTCCAGTCTACGTTGAAGTCTCAAAGAATAATTGTTTCTTGGGGTAGTTAGTAGCCAGCCAGGAGAGGATGTCTTCTAAGGTATTAGCGTTATTACCTGGGGGAATGTAGATACAGACAATATTTATACTTTTGTTTTTATTAATTTGTAGCTTAGTAATGAGGATTTCTGCATTACTTGCATGATTGTGGGGAGTCAGAGGTCACATGAAGGGTAGATTTGTAAAGTACAGCAACCCTCCTCCCTTCCTAGTGGTATGGTCTAATCTTAGTATGTTATAACCTGGTGGTATTACTTCATTATCTATAGTTGAGGGTTTTAACCAGGTTTCAGTGAGACATAGTATGTATGGGGAATATATATCTAAGAGGGCATGAAGGTGATGGACCTTATTATTTATGCTTCTAATGTATAGGTGACTGACCAAGAGAGAATTCAGAGGTCTATTTAAGGTTTGAAAGTTAGTGGGAGTATTGATAATGGGGCAGGAGCTGACTGGTGAGGTAGGGCCTGGATTTTGATGGATATCACCATCCTTTGTGAGATTCCTTTGTAGACTAGTTGAGAGCTTCAGGAATTTAATTATCAGTCTTAGATAATTTTTGATTTTGGGGTTAATATACCTGGGTGTAATAGGATGCTGATATTTTATATTTGATGGGTTAGTTGTTGAAGGGGTTATTAGGTGATCTAACCTATTTGGAATTATTGGAGTGGCAGTTTGGCATCTTGGGTAGTGGAAACCTAGGTAGGATTGGTTTTCATAGAGGGTGACAAGATATATGGTGAATATCAAGGGTAACAAGCAGTATGATAGCATAAATTTGGAAGCTTTCTTTACAAGTGGCAGAGGCATTATATGGTAATTGACTTTGACATATACCATAATTCGGTAATAGGATGAGTAGGAAAGGGTGAGTAAGGAGGGTCCTATTGCTGACTAGGGACTTATTGATTGGTTCTAGAAAGAGGAGGAGTGGCTTTAGAGCTATAAATTTAGGAGCACGAGGGGTGGGTGGAATTCGGTTGCAGAGTGGGGTGCGGAGCAAGCCCGAGTGGAGCGAGGGAGAGCAGAGCAGGGCTAAACCTGTCCATGAAATCTGTAGGACCTGGGTATGCTACGTGAATACAACAAGACTTTTTAAAAACTCACTTTCTTTTTATTTTAGCCTTCGGTTTACACTTTTAGCGTAATATAACTTTAGAAGCCTCTTAACTGCAGTGGTGGTGCTGCGGTAGCATTGTCGTCTCACAGTAAGACGTTGTCCTGTTCGATTCTCAGCTATAGCTTCTTCTGTGTGGAGACATGCATGAATGGGCGTACCTTCATTGAAGGTTGTGCATCAGGGCCAGCGACTCGGCGCGTAAAAATCTACTGCCAATCATTAGCGGACTGGAATTCTGCTGTGGCGTCCCCTAACCGAAACAACAACAACTTGCTGAGTTTCTTCTGCCAATTTTTCTATATTTTGCAGTATTTAGGGCATAGTAACTCAGATATGGTCACTTATTGACAAAGTTATAGGGATTTATCCACTTCAGTGTTATAGGGTAAACAGATATTACAGGGGTTTTTAGTTGTGCTACAGACCCAGTTTGGCTAAAAAGTAATGCATACAGGCAGGATATAAGTAGTATTAACCTTGGAAGGTCTTTACAGAGTTGAGGGATAGTGCAGTGATGTTTTCAAATAGATTTCCTCAAGGAGGTGTTCATTTATGTTACAAGCCTTTCAGAAAGTTAGCAGATAGAGGCAGTTGGTACCTGATGAAAGATACATATATTAGTACATGTGCGGTGCCAAATACTACTTTTATGGTGTAAAGCATCTCTAATTTTGTTTTCACATGCTTCTTCAAACATTCTAATACTGTCATTTAAACTAGGATTGTAAAGTGATGGCTGTTTAAAAGTATTTAAAATAGCAACATCTTTCAACAAGTAATTCAAATTTAGTTTGCAAGTAAACAGCTTTAATTGCACTAAAGTCTCTGCTAAGTCTTCTGTATGACTTGGGACAAAATTAATGCCCAAATTAAGTACTTTATCGTGTTCTTCTGACAAACAGAAATCTGACAAATTAACAATTTTGACTGCGTAGCTTACTGGGTGGAATGTTTTTAAAAGTTCTTTGAAATATTCCCCGTAACGAACATCCATTAGATATAGAATGGGCCACAACTAAAACTTTGTTAAGAGGATTATTTATTCAGAAAGCCACATATTATAAAAAACTGCAAAATAAAGAACAACTGGATTTGGAAACCAAAATACAATTATTGGACCAGGAGCTGATGAGGAACTACACTGAACAAACAGAAAATGAGTTGTTAAGATGTCAGAAAGAGCTGTTTCTTATGCACAACAGAAAATTGACACTGTATGAACAAAGAAGTTTAGTTAAATATGCAAATCACATTCATATTCCCTCGAAAGCATTAGCCCGTATTATTAATCAGACGAAATCGACACGATTAATTACTGAAATAAATCATAACAATACGTTATATACTGATAAGTCAGATATCATGAAGATTTTTGAATCAATTTTTAATCAGATATATGGTGAGCAACAAACTCAAGTGCATGATAAAGAGAGAAAAGAGTTCTTACAAAAAATTAATTTTCCCAATATTGACAAGGATTCCCATGGAGAATTGACTGCATTGATTACAGTCGAGGAAGTTTTAGAGGCAATTAAGAAATTAAAGCCCCATAAAGCCCCAGGACCAGATGGTATGACCTCTGAATTTTATAAATCTTTTAGTGGGATTCTGAGCACCGTACTTTCACAGACCTTTAATTATATCATTTTGAATGGCAGCAGTGATCTTCATTTTAATGCTTCAAGAACAATTCTGATATTGAAAGAGAATAGTGATCCCAAAAATCCAGACAATTACAGGCCCATATCACTGTTGAATATTGATATGAAAATCATGACATCTATTCTAGCTAGTAGATTAAAAAAAACAATAAACTTGATAATATCAGAAGAACAGGCGGGGTTTATAGAGGGGAGACAGACTACAGACAATACATTAACTCTTCATACATTAACATCTTATGCGAAGTATAAAAATATGAACATATATGCTTTAATAATTGATGCTCAAAAAGCATTCGATAGAGTTAATTTGGCATATTTATTTGAAATATTATCATATTTCAATATACCTCAGGTCTTTATTTCTATGTTAAGAAATTTATACAAGAATGCATACACTAGTTTATCTATAAATCATGAATGCTCCAAAAGGATTCAAATTAAAAATGGAACTCGACAGGGATGCCCATTATCTCCCATACTGTTTAATCTGTATTTGGAACCTTTATTTCTTCATATGAAACAAAATGTTTTTTATAACTTTCCTGTACTTCTTGGGATAAAGGTTAGGATGGCTGCTTTTGCAGACGATCTAAATATATACAGTACCACACCGGTGTCGGATATGGAAAAAATACTAACAGCAATACAAACCTTTGAGAAAATTGCTAATTACAAACTAAATTTAAAAAAAAACAAAATATTCCCTCTAAAGACACCTACACCTTTTTCAATGCTGCCATTGATAGGACGAGTAAGGACAGAAGAAAGAATAAAATATTTGGGGATTGACTTCTCAACTGAAAATAGAGAATTTTTTATCAACAATATTAAGGCAACTGGAGACCGAATAACAATGGATTTGAAAAGATGGAGTAAGTTGAAGTTACCGATGCTGGCAAGAGCAGCGATAATAAAAATGAACGTTCTCCCCAGAATGCTTTATATTTTTAGAGCAGCACAACTTAAAATCACGAAATCTTTTTTTAAGCAGTTTCAGATAGGATTGGGGAAATTTCTGTGGGAACCCAGAAAAACGAGAATATCCTATGAGAAACTGATGGCTCCTAAAACTAGGGGGGGTTGGATTTACCGGATTTTGAGATGTATTATACAGTGATTCAGGCCAATAGGATTTTAAGGGTGTCTTACTTGGACAGTGAAAATAAAAAATGGATACCCAAATGGGTACTGCTAAATTATAAACATATAAAAGGAAAGGGAATTAATGTTAAAGCTGTACCATTTTTGAATATAAGAACATTGAGTAAATATGAGTTATTGGAGCACATCAAGATATGGGCAATGGCGACTCAAACTCTGTTTGCCTCCTTGAACCTATTAAAATATATGATAATGTTTCAACCGTTTCATGGGAATCCTAATATGACTATTGGTAATCAACTGATAGACTTAAAGAAATTTCCATTTATTAAGGATTTAACTGTAAGTGATTTATACCCCTTCTTAGGAGTAGCGGTACAAGATATCTTAAAAGAGATGAATCTTCCCATTTCTTATTTAATTATAATGAGGCAGATAAAAGATCTGGCCATAAATTATTTTAACAGTTCTGAAATTAAAAAAGAGGAACTAGTTATTTCGCGTCATCTGTGGGAAGCATTGCAACAAAACAGAAAATACATATCCTCAGCGTATAAAATGGTAAAAGAGAGAAAATATAATAATCATATTCTGTTATCGAAATACTGGAGAGAGAAATTGCCATCCCTAGACGACAGTAAAATAGTAGAGGCATTTAACTTAACATTAAAATCCATATCACTTCAAAAACTGGTCTTTACTCAATTGATGATATTTAACAATGCGTATTATACCCATCTAACACTTCATAAATTTGATTCAAAAAAGTCACCTAAATGTCCACAGTGTGTAGATCAGACAGCAGACCTGTTACACATGTTCTGGAGTTGCAAGTGCATTTATAAATTATGGAACTCATTAAAGTTGCAGCTACAAAAAATGGGTTACCAAAACTCAACACTCACCTGGGAATTTTTGATTTTACATATTCCACCAGAGAATTTGGACAAAACAAAAAAGATTGTAATTATGAATATTAGTTTACTAATGAAATTATATATAGCCACAAATTGGTTGAACCCAGCACAGACATCGTGGCAAAATTTCAGGCTATTAGCGATCAAGCATATATTAGCGCACAAATTGTTAATTAGAAATAATAAGAAAAGTATAAACAGTATAAAAATTTGGGAACAAATCTTTAATATTATGTTGGCTTAGCGGTTCCTATCCACTTTCCTTTAGGACATTCTGTATGTGTACTAACACATTCTTGGATTAGATAGAAAATGTAGAAATAATACAAATTATTGGCTTGAGTTGGTTCATAATTGTCTATAGTAGATGCTTTTATGTTTATTTTTTTTTCATTTTCCTGTACTTGAATAATATGATACTTATTCTTAATGTATAACGTGGAAATTCAAATGGAACTAAACATTGGAAGCAGTATTGTACATAATGTAAATAGTGTGTGAAATGTATAATGGTTTTGAAAAATAATAAAAACGATTATTGAAAAAAAAAAAGTTCTTTGAACTCTATTGCCCTCTTGTCTTCCTCTTCCTTGGACCATTTTTTTAAAGAGAAATTGTGTTTATTGAAATTCTCACTGTTCTATTCTAAAGGTTGTTTGGGTCAGTAGTCCAACTCCATGGCCACTTCGTTGCTGTCAACTTCTGATTCTTTTATAGCTATATCCTCTATGATGTTATCCCGTTCCTCCCGTTCTGATGTACTTTCTTCTCGCATCTTATAGGTTGTAGTAGAATATCTCTATGTCTTAAAGGAGTTTTCTCCCTTTTAACTTCTCCATGGAATTGATTAGTTGTAGAAGTAATCGAGATAGAATAAGCAGTCTTATTGGCATAAGCTATTTTATCGCATTGTAGCTTTTTGTTTTTTCCCACTACTAACTTCTCATGTTTTTCAACATTCTATATAACTTCTTTGTAGTCATGCTGAAGATGAGGCATTTGGCATAATACACTCATAATAACACTGTCTAAAGAGTGTATCTTTTTTTTTAATTGACTCATAATATGGGAATTCCGTTTAACCAATAATTTCATTAACTGTATGCCAAAATTATTGAAAAATTCTACTAGCTCCTCAAAAAAAGCATCTTGAAATGTAATTCCTTTGAGCTATTTGAACAAATGGAGCCATTTAGGTACTATATTTAAAGCTATACAGCATTTGAAATACTTATTTTGAGTCACTAGTGTCCTAAATTTCTTAAGGCACTTTTCTAAAGCTGTAAGATGTTCTCTAAATTCTTGAAGGTTTATACTGTCTATTTCATCTATATTACCAGTTCCAAAAGGATCATAACTGTGGTTTAATAGTGATAGTACAGTTTTCGAATGCTTAACAGTATTCTGGGGCTCACAATTCAGTTTCTTTACTGGCATTTGTATAACAGTTCAAGTTTCTTCTTCTTCTGAACTAATGGAGCCACCAGAAACTCTTTGAGTTGAAGGGAGGGTACCCCACAAATGTGAATGAAAAGAAAGATAACAATTTAGGGCCAGCATTAAAGGTGGATATGTCAGTAGATTCATAAGTTCTAAAAAACATTATAAAAGAAGTGGTTTTGTAGTACTGTCTGAGTTCTCCTGCAGTCTTCGTGGTTTTTGCCAGGTTTGTCAGTTTTTCCACTCTTGGTGTGTGTTTTAGTTTTTGTTTTTGGGATTACACCTATGGATGAACTTGGAGATGAACTGTTGAATCTGACAACACATTTGGTTCCTACGAATCAAGACAACCTACTAAAGACTTTGATATCTACACTTGAAGGTATGCAGAAGACCTTACAAAATATTGGTCATACAAATTAAGGAAACTGTGATAGAAAAAGAGAACCCGTGGTGGGCAGCCTAAACTGCCCCAACAGAGTCCAACAGTAACAGGGGAAGCCACTAGTTCAGGTACACAGCCAGGTTCAAGGGTTAAATGTAACTAATGGGGCCATGTAGCATATAGATGTCCATGGAGGCAAGGTGGGGAACAAAAGGTAGGGAAGCAAGTAAGTGAGAATGACAGAATGCTAGTGGTAAGTTGTCTGCAGACAACAAGGTACCAAACTACCACAAGAGGTTATATCCTATCTTAGCAGATGGAAAACATGCTAGTTCTAAGAGAGACACAGCCTCTGACTTAACCATTGTGAGGCCTGCAATGGTTAAAGAGGAACACTACTTGTTTGGGTAGTCTACTCCAGTCAGAGCATTAGGAGGGACCCCATTAACCATACCTTTGGCTAGGGTTTACCTTGACTGGGAGGTTGGAAAAGGATGCAAGCAAGTAGGAGTGTTTGAGGATATCTCTGCAGATATCCTGATAGGGAATGATTTTGATAATGCAGTACTTTGTGTGCATGCAGTTACATGCAGTCAGGCTTGGAGACAAGCATGTGGGTCTGGTAGCCTGGAGGGCACCCAGACAGACCACACACTTGAACCCAGGACTGGTGAGGTGGCTACTTCAGGGAGGGAGCTACCCTTTAGCAGTGAGACTGAAGATGAGCCACAGCTGCTGGTGGGTACTGATGTTCCCGTGGTCAGAGTGACTACAAGGGTAGAGGTGAGTAGTAGTACCCAGGCTGACAGTGAGGCACCGCTGTCAGATGATACCAGACTTCCTGTGGAAGGGGAACTGGGAAGGGTTACAAGGAGAGAGTTGAGACAGACCCAGCTCTCAGACCCTACATTACAAGGGTTGAAAGAGAGGTAGCCAGGGAGCTGCCCGATTCTGATTTAAAAGGGGACTCTGTATACTGGGACAATGGGACACTGTATAGAGAGTGGACTCATGAGGGAGGGCTAGAGGGTGAGAGAATACAGCAGTTGGAAGTGCCTACAGCCTACCACCTGGCACTTCTAGCCATAGCCTATGATATTTCCTTTGCAGGTCATATGTACAAAAAGCATACCAAGAGATGTATTATGCAAACTTTTATTGGCCTGGCATTTCCATGGATGTAACAGGGTACTGCTGGACCTGTGAGCAGTCCCAAAAGGAAGGCAAGGCAGGAGGCAAGGTCAAATCTCTTTTGGTGCTTTTGCCTGTGATTGAGGAGCCATTTCAGAGGGTAGCTATGGATATTGTGAGGCCTCTGAGTACCCCACGTTCCACAGGGAAGAAGTATATCCTAGTGGTTGTAGATTATGCTACCGGATACCCTGAGGCAGTGGCTCTATCCTCCATTGAGGTAGAAAGGTGGCAAGTGCCTTGATAGAGATTTTCATCAGGGTAGGTTTCCCAAAAGAAATACTGACTGATAGAGGTAGTATTTTCATGTCAGACATGTTGGCTTGTCTGTGAAAGCACTGTGGAGTGAAGCACCTTAAGACCACCCCCTACCATCCCCAGACTAATGGTCTGGTGTAGAAGTTACACTCTACACTAAAGACCATGCTAGAGACATTTGCAGACCAGTTTAAGAGGGAGTGGAACAAATATTTCCCCCATCTGTTGTTTGCTTACAGAGAGGTGCCCCAGGAATCCACAGGCTTTTCACTCTTTGGGTTGCTGTATTGGCATAGGGTGAGGGGACCTCTAGGTTTGATTTGCGATGAGTGGGAGGGTGAGTGTGAAACTCACAAGGAGCCTGTTGTGGCATATGTCCTAAACCTCAGGACAAGGCTCATGGAACTCATGGGCTTTGTATAGAAGAGCCTGGCAGAAGCCAAATAGCAGACAAATGAAGGGTGTTTTAACCTGAAAGTGCTTACGTTTTATAATAAAAGATTATGGCCAGTTTGGACTCTGTTTCATTTATTTTTGGATCTGTTCTTATAAGAGGTTCAAGAGGAGTCCTTAAGGGAAGTTAAGAGGCTTGTGTTTTGCTACATTTTGGTTTGTTGTTGCATCTTCTTTCCACATGGCTGCACTGCAGAATGAAGAGGTTGAACTGGATTATCAACCACACAAACATTCACTGGACTCAGTAAGTAAGAAATTTAAAAGCAATGCTTCTTGCTGTTTAAATCCTTTACTTGGGATGAACTTGGTGAAGAACTATACACAGGAAAATGGTCAAGCCACAGGTGAGCTGTTAAATGAGACTTTTTTTGAGCTTTTGACTTAATACTACAAGGAAACTGAAATGCCTTAAATGGCAGAGGTTTCATATGGAAGCATGCTTGGAATATAAAATAGTGCCCAGGGGGATGAGAGTATTGTGTATGCCAGCACAAGGAGAAACATGTCCTGATTTGCTAGTGTGCTGGCAGCAAATAAATATAGATACCAGCTTTCGTTATATGAATTTGTTTATAAAATATTATTCACCTGTTAAAGAGGAACTACGTAGTGAGGTGAAAGATCTACAGAGTAATCTACAAATGCACTATAACACAGACCAACATCTATGTACAGTTACTCATGTATTGAATAATATAGCCTTATTTGAAAATAAATTGCAGCAAAGATGAAAAAGCTGCAAAGGGACCATCAGGACTTCATGACAGGCTGTATTTTCACATGGCCTCGTTAAGGCTAGAACGGAGTCTAATCCAGTAGTAGCAAGTAATTCACATACCAATGATGTATTTACTGAGTCCAGTACTGTTAATGTTCAACAAAATATGAACAATGCCTCTGTGGCCACAACCACGACAGTAGAAGGTTCCATGGTTGCCATGGATCCGAATAGCAATACTTCTACTATGGCTCGGGCTGATGACATCACACAAAGAACCAAACAGTCCAGCACCAGCATGGGAGCAAGACCGAAAACCTCACTTTCTTCTTCTTCATCTTCTTCTTTTTTTGCAGCAGGGAGCAGCTCTATGACTTTTCCAACTTTCCCAGTACCAGTAAGGATGAAAACAGAAAACAGGTGAGGTTGCTCTGTACAGAGGGACGTGAAATGGTGGAGAGTCATGAACTGACTGTTTTTAATGACTGTAATGTATTTAATATATGTAATGTTCAAATGACTAAAGAACAAATTAATGTTTTAGAAAAAGGATTATCATTTGTACCCAGTAGGGCATCAGTATTAAGTGACATTATACTGGATTAGCACATGTTTGGGCGGAATGGTATTCTGAATAACATGTTCAGGGGAAATAGCCATTATACTAATGTTATGAAACATCCGAGTAATTTTGTACCTGTAATGCACCCCACAGTTCATACTTTTTTAAAAACTTGTGAGGATGAAATGAGACTTTATCTTGACAATGCAACATGCAGGTTAACAATTTAACTTATTTGGAAAGGCAAGCATTGCTAGATTTAATGAATGATGATAGATTGGTTATCAAACCAGCTGATAAGGGTGGGGCTGTTGCAGTTATAGATGCCACAGCATACACACAATCTTTGGATGCACTAACTAGTGGTATTAATACTTGCAGAAGTATTTCACCTTTGATGGTTAAGCAATCTATATGCAATATAGGTAAGAAGTTAAGGGCTTTAAGAATAAATGGAGTGTTAGATGATGATGTGTATGTATTTCTAGGCACTGAACATCCAGTAATTCCTGTTTTTAAAGCACTACCAAAAATGCATAAAAATACCCTACCCCTACCGATGAGACCCATAGTCTCAGGGAGGGGATGGGTTACTGAACATTTATCTATGTGGGTAGAAGCAAAGTTGAAAAATCTGCTTGCTCATTTTCCTAAAATTTTGAAAGACACTGCACAGTTTTTATCAAAATTGTCTGATGCATGCCAAACTTTAGATTTGAAGAATGTATTGATGGTAACCATGGACATCAATAGTCTGTTCACGGTCACCACTAATGAATTTGGGATAAAGGCAGTGGAAGAGGTACTGCATACAGTTAATATATATGATGAGAACACCAACACTTTAATTCTGGAAGCATTCGCATTGGTGTTAGAAAATAACATCTTCTTAGCAATGGAACACACTATAGGCAGGTACAGGGTGTTGCCATAGGCACACCTTGTGCCAACACTTATGCTAACTTAGTGTTAGCCTTCTGAGAAGATAAATATATTTTTAAATGTGAACATTTATGGAAGACTTCAATAATTTTTTATGCCAGATTTGTTGATGATATCTTTTTGATGTGGGCACAGGGCAGTGATGAACTGCTGAATTTTGTTGATTACCTGGAAAAAAAACACAGATTTTCTCAGGTTTTCAGTAGAGCACAGCAATGAGACCATTATCTTCTTAGATGTCACGTTAAATAAAAATGTAACTGGCAAATTGGACACCACCCTGCATAGGAAACAATGTTGGAGAAATTATTATTTGAATGCACTTAGTATTCATCCTAGGCATACTTTTCATAATATTATACAAGGCCAAGGATATACAGTTTCTCGGCTGTGCACAGATAATAATGAGTTTCATAAAGAAATTGATGTGTTAAATGAACATCTTAAGGAAAAGGGGTACTCAAAGTAAAACTTAGAAAAAACTAAGAACAGCATAAAATCCAATAGGGAAGCCTGGCTAGACCATGGTTTTCTGATAATAAAGAACAGCAGGGAGATAAGTTGAAGTCATCTGATAAGTATGACAAAAAACCCAAGGTAATGCTGCGTTATAGTAATAATGTGTATGGGATATGTGATATTATTAAGCAAAACTGGAAGATACTAAGAAGTGATAGTCATCTGAAAGATATTTTAGATGAGAAACCTAGATTTACTTTCAAGCGAAATAGTAACATAAAAGACATATTACGCATAGAACCTGGGTTAAAAAATAAGAAGGCTAACAGTGTTTCCTCTGCACACATGAGAACAGGGACCTTTCAATGCAGACATTGTAAAGCATGTTCAAATGTGAATGGTTTAAATTACTTTATACATCCTGTTACGAACAACAAATATACATTTGAGTTTTATGTAGATTGCCACACAGAGAATGTGGTTTACTTGGCAAGTCCTGTTCGAGTTTTTATGTTGGAAAAACTAATTGCAAGTTAATAACAAGAATACTGTACCACTTTTCATCCATTAGACAGAAGGATAAACACAATGCATTATACCAGTATGTTTCTAGCTTTCCAAATCACACTTTTGTTTTTATGGCTCTGTATGTTGCACAGATGAAAAAAAGGGGTGGGGGACATTGTTAATGATACAGAGTATGCAGAATTAAGATGGATCATACAGTTGGCTGCTGATAACCCACCTGGGTTAAATAGTTCTATGCCTTTAAAACCAGCCCTAAAGAAAAGGCTGGTCAAGTATAGAAAGTGATTGGTTGTTTTTAAAATTGTTTTAGTATTTAAAGACTGTCATGGTTATGTGAAGTTTGTCTGATGAAGGATTTTTTTAACCTGAAGCGCTTATGTTTTATAATAAAAGATTATGGTCAGTTTGCACTCTGTTTTGTTTGTTTTTGGATATGTCCTAAACCTCAGGACAAGGCTCATGGAACTCATGGGCTTTGCGTAGGAGAGCCTGGCAGAAGCCAAACAGCAGACAAATGTTTGGTATGATAGGAATGCTTGAACTAGAGAGTATGCTGTAGGGCAGCAGGTTATAGCTGTCATTCCTGTCAGACATAACAAGCTTTAGGCAGCTTGGGAAGGATGCTTCAAAGTGGTAAAGTATGTCAGTGATGTTAACTACATGGTAGAACTGCTGGGTAGGAGGCAGAAGTACAAACTGTAACATGTTATAACTACCATGATAGAGATGCCTTTGTGCAGAGTACTTGCAGTGGATGGCAGGAGGAGTCTGAGGGGGATCTGGTGACTGACACATCAGTGGAAGGGGTACCAAGGTTCAAGAAATCCGAGCAATGTTACAGGAGTTTGGGGGCATGTTCACTGGGAAACCAGGGTTCACCCACCTGGTCCAGCACCATGTGGATACAGGACCCCAAAGGCTATTAAGCAGGCCCCTTATAGGGTGCCTGAGATAATAAAACAGACTCTGAAGGAGGAGATACAGGAAATGTTGAAACTAGGGGTAATCCAGGGGTTCAGCAGTCCCTGGGCCTTCCCAGTGGTGCTGTTACCAAAGAAAGATGTCAGAACCATGTTCTGTGTGGACTACAGGAAATTAAATAGTCACAGAGAGTCAGATGCTTACCCCATGCCTAGGACAGATGAAACCCTAGAGCAGCTGGGTGGAGCTAAGTATCTTACCACTATTGATCTTACCAAGAGCTACTGGTAGGTGCTCTGAAGCTAGAGAGCGGTCAGCCTTTGTGAATCTTTTTGGCTTGTAGGAGTTCACAAAGATGCCCTTTGGGATGAAAAATGCCCCAGTGACTTTCCAGAGGCAGGTAGATTGTATCCTAGCAGGAGTAGGAGATTTTGCCCTTGTTTACCTGGGTGATATCACCATCTATAGCCATTCATGGCCATAGCACCTTCAGCATTTCAGGAAGGTGCTGGGCAGACTACAGAGGGCAGGCTTGACCATTAAGCCCAGTAAGTAAGTGTCAGGTGGGGATGGCAGTGGTCTTCCACCTGGGACATAGAGTGGGGAGTGATAAGATCAGACCAGAACCTGCCAAAGTGGAAGCCATTCAGGCATGGCCTCTCCCTGTTATAAAAAAAATAGCTGAGGGTATTCTTAGTGTCAGCAGGGTACTGCAGAAAGTTTGTCCCCAATTATAGTAGCATAGCTGCTCCCCTCACTGTCCTGATAAAGAAAACAGGCCAGATAAGGTAGGGTGGACACCAGCATGTGAGCAGGCATTCCAGAAGCTTAAAGGAGCTTTGGGAGGACCCCCTGTCTTAGCCAGTCCAGGTTAAAGCAAAGAATTTGTTGTGCAGGTGGATGCTTCAAACCATGGGGAGGGGGCTACACTCAGCCAGGTTTTCTCAAAGGGAGAAAAGCACCCAGTGGTATATTTCAGCCATAGGATCTAACCCAGGGAGGAATGCTATGCAGCTGTAGAACAGAAATGTCTAGCCATAGTGTGGGCACTACAGAAACTTCAGCCCTATCTTTGTGGAACAAAATACACTGTAGTTACAGACCACAATCCCTTAACATGGCTACATTGAGCCAGCCAACAAAATGCCAAGTTACTGAGGTGGAGCCTAGGGTTGCAGGCTTATGATATGACAGTGCAGCACTGCAGTGGGGTTAGCAATGCCAACACAGATGGGCTCTCAAGACAGGATATGGGGTAGTGTATTCCCAGCTAGGATCATCCCTCTCAAGCAATGTTTCTCAAGAGTCACTTGAAAAAATAGCTTGAGTCTTGGGGTGGGGGGGTGTGTGACAAACGGAGATACTGCCAGTACAGCTCTCTGGAATTTTGTAAACAATTATATGTCATTTGTTAATATCAGCATAATTCATTTAAGATGCTTGTGTTACAACTGTATTAGAACTGTATGTTATGTGTATATTAAACTGGTCTGTACAGATGTGTGTTAAAAAAGGTATTTTGTAAAGCACTGAGCTTAAAGATGTACCACAGTGTGTCCTACTGGAAGAGAACAGAAATATACATGCATGATTGTAATTGTTTAAATGCATATATTTTAGGAATGGAAACTGGAATATAGGAGGTTACCTTCAGAAAAAATGGCTGAAATTAAATTACTTTATGGCTACACAATAAAAGATGATATATTTCAGTTTCCATGCAGCAAGGAGGCACAATGTATAAAACTAGGGAGGTTTCTGTATTGTCTCTAAAGTGAAATAATTACTAGGCTTGATATGTGGAGATATGTAATTGTTTTATGACTTCCAGCATCTACCAAAGATCTAAAGTCTGTGCATTTTCAGAAGTAGATGCTAAATACTGCTAGCTTCCAGCAATGAGGGTTTCACCTGGGATAGTGTCAGATGACAAGAAATGATGTCATGCTGCAAGCTATCCAGCAGTAATATTTCAGATATTAATTTGCGAACTCTCAGAGAGAGAGAGAGAGAGAGAGAGAGAGAGCATTCTGTATTCTGATTTGGACCTGACAAGATCCATTCACCACACATCTGCCTTACTCTGATGAAGTAAGTTTCTAGGGAATGGTATAATTCTCTTAGATATAGTCAGAAATATAGTAAACCTTAGTTTAGATATTTTCTTTATGTGAGACTGTCCTGCAATGTTGTTTCAAATATTTCCTGGGATTTTGAACTCTCATGTCACTGTGAATATATACTATTTTCTTGTTCTTTTATTATTTAATATTAAATATATTTAAACCTTTCATTGTGGCTGATCTTTGTGAGACATATTTAAATTCTGAGAGTACTTGCATATTTATTTGGTGACACTGTGTGTGCCACTCCTAATAACCTTGCTCTTGATCAAACTACCATTTGTATTAGTATTAATATTTCACAGTAAGATTGGAAACCCTTTGTTAATTGCCTTAAAGTAGCTGATAAAGAGTTGGTTGGTAGCAGTGATAACTACCTTATGTTCTAGGCAAAAAGAGGCACAGCTAGTAAACCTATGCCAGCCTCCCCCAGGTGTGTGTGTGTGTGTGTGTGTGTGTGGTATAAATCAAACCTCAAAGAGTTTGTGTGTGTCAGCTACTTGGGCAGGGACACGAAGCACTGGTTGGACAGAGAGGGTGCTGAAGGTCTAGGCTGGCCAGTCAGCTGAGATCTCAAATCTATAGCTGTGCCAGAGGGGAGTCTTACTGAACATCTGGAGAAAGGGGGAGAAACCAGCCTTGGACTGACTGTGGTCCCTGTGTCCTCTTAAGGGAAAGTGCACTTGATGCACAGAGCTGCATCTGGAAATACTGTGTGTATACCTGTTATCCTTCCAGTGTACGCCCCCCACTGTTGCCAGTGGTGAGGATTGGAGTTCCTTGATTACTGGTCTAGTGGTGGGTCGTCACACCTAGAAAAATTGCCAGAGATTACTTAAGCATCTTTAACCTGTATATAATCAAGCTAACAGGCTGTCAATTTCCTTTAAATTGTAAAAAAAATGTAATTCATTGTATCTATTCAAAACAACTGTCTGCACAAAATTGTACCAGATCTTTCCATGACTTTAGTTAAACATTGCTAGGGTACTTTCTGACAAAGCCAATTGTCTGGCAGCCAAATCAGCTAAACCATTTTCAGCAATGTGCATGCAAATCTGACAGAAATTGTATGCCTGATCCAACAAATGGAGCTGGACATATTGTAAGTCTTGGCTTCTTAATGAGAAATGCCTGGATGTTTTTGCTTACATGAACATGTTGAAACTGCCATCTTAGAGTGAAGACAGTGTATCAGTCTGTGTAATATATATATATATATATATATATATATATATATATATATATATATATATATATATATATACATGTGTTAAATATAATGAAATTAGCTTTTACAGCAGTCCAACACCAAAGATGCCACAACCAGCAGTTTAAAAGCCTGTGTAAATGGGATTATGTGCTATATATAACAAAAAAAGCTTGCACAGCAGTACAGCATTAAATGTGGTCTATTAAGTAGGTTCATCATAGGCTGATACTAGACTATAGGCCCAAGAGCCATTTTAAGCCTAGCAAACTTACCCCTAGTTTCCCCAAAAGATTCCAAGAAATGCTATGGTTACAATATAGGCTTGTATACATCAAGCATTTACAAGGTTTCTTCTGTCCATTAGGAAGTTAAGTGCCAAACCAGGGGTACATTTGTGATTTCACTCTGTTGGTCCAAGTTATGTTTGACTAGGGTGAGAGATGAGCTTTGCTTCATACGGATGAGAAGTCTGTTCCAGAGAAGAGGTAATCACATACGCATGAATTGTACAATTAAAGCACTATATCATGTAGAGATGAGGGTAATGGGTTTCCCAATGGCTAGTATGGATTGATCAGATTATTTAAAAAACAAATACATTTCTTACTAATTTTAAACAGTCATTGTATTACAGAACCTCATTTGCACTCCATATTTTATCACCCACTGTAGTGTCTGAAGGATGGCTTATTGAAGTACTATGAATGCATAGGATTCATGACAACCCATCAAAGGAAAGATATCTGACTTTAAAAGCAACAAAGCAATTTCATGGAGTGCTACATTCAGAAAAATAAAAGGAAAGCTTGTTCTTGCTGGAGACAAGTCCCTTGTAGCTCCATGTGGGGAATCTCCACACACCCATAAGTATATGTATTAACTCCACAATCACACAAAGTGTGGAAAAGGCAAAGTCAGTTTCCTTGAATCTTGGTATTCAACAAAACCATTTGGTAGCTTTATGATTTGTAGAACTGATACTGACAGATTAGTTGCATTCCTCAGGCATATTTTAGTTTCAGTTGATGGCTACATAGTCCAGCTGATTTTATACAGCTGTCAATTCTACTTCATTAGACCTGCCAATAGCATCATCCAAATCCACATCTGCTATGTTCTGTAGATACATGTGAAGTCACAACACTTGCAATAGTGCAGTAATGTCTGTCTGTCAGGGTCTTGAGAGATGGATATATTTACCATGCACCATAGCTTTGTCAACACGTTACAAATATTTTGCAGTATTGGTTGCATCTTCTCTCAGATATCAAGGTAATAAACTCTAACCAAACATCTTTATAAACAATTTTGTTGATTTAGCGTATTGTTAATTTGTGACATGAACAGAAACATGTTAATAATAATGAAAAAACATCATCATAACACTGTCATACATATGTGTTCTGCATAATATTTCTATCATGACTTTATTTTATTCTTGTGGATTAGAACATACTCATATTTTTTCAGTCCTCTGAACCCTACTTGGAGTATAAAAATATGTGTGCAGACATTTCCATGCAAATATCTTAAATCTTCTGAACTTTATAGCATACTTGAGAGCCCTGAAAATATCCTCCCGTTGTATTTTGTAATCTGTCATTCTATCTTCCTCTCTTCTTGACTCCCCTACAAACCCTAACAGAGTTGGCCTTTCATTTGATACTCTCTCTCTCTCTGTGTATTCTGCCAACAGTCCTAGATATGGATGGCATTATTTGACCTACAGGTCAAACACCTGGTTGGCATCAAGTAGTGCAGGTCTTGTGATGTGTGTGTGTGTGTGTGTGTGTGTGTGTGTGTGTGTGTGTGTGTGTGTGTGTATATATATATATATATATATATATATATATATATATATATCTATATAAAAGATGATGATATATGGGATGGGTCCCCTTCTTCAGAAGCTCAAGTTTTCAGAAAATCAAAATTTTTGAATGGAGATTGTGGTACAATGAAGATCAGGGAATTTATCCTTTTCCCTTGTGTGGTTCAATCTCAGAGTTGGTATATATAATATGCAGGGGGTGTGGGGGCTTCCCTAAAAAAAATGTCGATTTTTTTGTTGTTTTCTGAAGTTCGAGTTTTCAGAAAGTTGATCACATGGTCTCAAACATATAAATTTTGACTTTCTGAAAACCCAAGCTTCTGAATGGGATATATATATATATATATATATATATATATATATATATATATATATATATATATATATATATATATATATATATATATATATGTGTGTGTGTGTGTGTGTGTGTGTATATACATATATATATATATATATATATATATATATATCTTCAAATCCCGTATTACTTTTGCCTTCCTCCCTTCTCAAATGAATTCAACTCTTTATTAAACATCATCTGTAACTTTTCCTCTGGCTGATAAAAATAAGCTTGACCTATGTACAGGACTAAAGAAATTACAAATATTTTCACTGCCTGTATTTTACTGTTCATGTCAATGGCCATTAGTTTCCAATCTCTTATTGTTTTAATAACTATAGCCAGGGAGCAAGATTTGGCTTAACTATGTTTTTTGAAAGTGAAGCCAGTTCCTTTAGTTTTTTTAGAACTATATTACTGAAGTGAGATACAGCATCATCCAGTGGTAGGTGCTTTAGTCCAGTTACACTGTTTAGGTATGTGATGAATGTGTCTTTGTTGAAAACTGAGAGTTTATAAGTCACGTTAAAGTGGTGTTCTTTCTGAAATTTTGTTTGCTTTCTTATAAAGAATATAGGAAAATGGTCACTTAAAGAGTCTGAGAGGGTCCCAGAGTTAGATATTTTATATAGCAGAGAAGTGACTCTATAGTCTATTGTCATACATATGTTAGTTTCATTGTTGAAGCAAGTGTTAGTGGTGATCTGTTGTATTAGTCCATATAGATTCATGGAATGGGTGGGGTTATTAATGGGAAAAGAGGCCAGTTGATTTGAAGTTACCTAATGCTTTTTTGTTGAAGATATTGGATGCTACCCAGAAGAAGAGATCTTCTAGTGTGCTATGATTGTTTTCAGATGGGATATAAGCTCCTATTAGGTACAAGGATTTGAGCTGGTTTAGTTGGACAGTAGATGTGAGGATTTCAGTTTTGTCAAATTGGGGGTGTTCCATATATAGCAAATATAAGAAGGGAAATGAGAGGGTTTATATTATATCAGCAAAGACTTAACTTAGTGAACGCTGTATAATCAACCCAGATATGTCGAAACACCAGAAGGCTGAACACATGGAACAGCAATTTTTTTCCCAGGGAAAAATTCATGGCTCCGTAAAAAAAAAGAAAAAAAAACACAAAATAAAGTGGGGGGCTTCATCTCCCACACCCCCGATGTGGGGGGCTGTGCCCCTCCCCCAACTTAAATATACCAATTCTGAGATCTCACCACAGTGGAGGAAATGGCAAAGTCCCAAAAATGGCCCAGTGATTTTTTTTCCCTTGGGAAAAAAATCGCTGTTCTATGCTTTCGAGATTTCACCATTTCGAATAAAAAGGGTCAATTAAACAGCATTCACTAAGTTAAGCATTCGCTGATTTAATAGGAACCCAGATGAGACATCCTTCTCTGATTTTTCTATTCCAAACTCAGGTTGTCAGAATGGGCACCTCACACCTTTATTTTGCATTTGATCCAGCATATATTACCCTTATTAATGCTATTACACTGTTTGAGAATTACACACTAACATTACCCTACTCATGAATTCACATCAACACTGCATCCAAACTAATCAACAATAACACAGTGTTTATATATTGATTCGCTCTGAATCATCATTGTTCTCTTAATATTATTAAATATTTATTCCTCTTCCAGAAAACCCCACTGATCCATATCTTTCAGCTTTTGTAACATTTTTACCATTCTGTTAGGTATTATGGATATAAATGGGATCTGTACTGATCCCCGATGGCACTTTCTGCCGAAGCAGAAATCAACGAATATACTTCACCGAAAGTAGCTGCACTTTCGGATATGTATGCTCATTGTGCCGGTTGCACTATGGTGCAGATAAAGGAAAATTCTCTTTTCCCCATTGTAGTGCGACCTCGGAGTGAGAATATTAAAGTAGAGGGGTGTGCAAGGGGGCTTGCCCCCTGCATAAAAGTAGATTTATCGTTTTTTTTTTTTTTTTTTTTTAATGAAAGCGCTTTTTTGGTGAAAGCACTTTCGTTAAAGTGTGTTCGGTTATTGTGGATTTGGGATGTTGACATTTTGTTAAACAGTCCTAGATCCGGATATAAACATGCTGTAATCATGATTTAAAATCAGAACTGGTCTATATGAGGCAGGGTCTGCAGGATCCATGCACTCCTTTGGAAATACTACCATCAAAGCCTTATTCCATAATGCATGTATCCCCCCAACACACACACACACACTCACACACACACACACACACACATACACTTTCAAAACATTATTAAATAGTGCCTTTCAAATCTGTAACAGCTCTTCCAAATTTCTATGGGTACTCCAGTCATACCTCTCAACCTCTTCCAGCAAGAAACCTGGACAAAGCTGTAAAGAATGGGTGGACAAAGGCCCAAAAATAGGGTACACTTTTTAAAAATTGCCCTTACAAACTTAGAAAGTTGATAGAATAACAAGTTTTGCATTAGCATGAATTTTCTGATGGGTATAAAGTGTAACTCTCAAATGACTGTCATTATTTTCTGACTTCAACCTTCAATGATTTGCCAAAAATTTGTCAGAAACCCACAATTTTATGAGAAACAGACAAAAAATATGAAGCAAAAATCTGTACAATTGAGATGTATGACTCCAATTCTTCTTGGAGACTTCACCGTTGCTTATTTATACATCACATTCTCTTACTTACTTTGTTCTCTGCAGATTTTCATAAAATTACAGAAATATACAAATTTTGTCTTCAAGATTCCTAGCTAAATTTCTTATTACAGTCCCTATGTTTTGCCACAGCTCTTTCCACTTTCTATTGAATAAGTCTTTGTGCTAAATAAGTCTGTACTCTGGGATTATTGTCAAAAACAAATGTTTAACTGCAGTTTCCCTTAACTCATGCATATTGTCTAAATATTCCCTTATTTTGGCCTCAGCACTCTGATATCATTCCTTTTCTTGGTCCGAAAGATCTGCTCTCTGCCGACATTCTAAATATTTTTGTTGCTTTTCTCCATCATCTCTTACTCCCTTAATTCCAAAGTGCTTTTAAAAACTATCTTCATTTTATTCTGAGCCCTAGCCATTCCCCTGGAATAAATTCCAACCACCCTAGTAAGGCTTGAATTGTATTTATTAGCCATTCTTTAAATTATCTCCTTTTCAGTAAATATGTAGGAAATGCCAATACCTTTCTTTTATTTTAGTTGTTTATCTTTATTTTAACTCTTATAGAGTCATTATCAGACGTTCTTATTGGATGGGTCTCAATATTTTCAGGCAAATGCACATTATGTTGTTGTGTTGTATACTTTCTATCCAGTCTAGCATATTTATTATATCTTAGAGAATAACATACATATACATTCCAAAATGTTACTCCTAAGAGGGCATCCTCCATACCAAAAACTTTCCAATACTTCTTAAAAAATACTTTCTCTAATAATAATTTCCCTTTCAGGGCCTTCTGAAACATCTCCAGTGCTACAAATTAAATTCCATTCATCATCTTGAAATAAAATGCCCTGCAGGAAACTGATTATTTCTCCCATAATCCTTTTAAAGTTCCATAGCTAGAGTTTTAATGGAAATACAGATGTATGTCAATGTGTCTTTCCATGCAAATGTCCCCTCACTACCACAAATCTTTTGTATTTTTTTCTCTTCTACCAGAATATAACACCACTTTTCCTTTGTTCCTGATATCCTTCCAAATATCCACACTGAAATACTCTTTTTATGAAATTCATATTAATTTCTGTCCATATGTATATCCTGTAACATGACAATTTGCACACTACATTGCTTAATGTAGTCATATACTGCTTGTTCTTTCAGTGCCTGTAAGGCCATTTACATTTTGTGTTAAAATTTACAAACAAGCCATTCTGTTGCTTTTTAAGTTATAATCACGTATAGTGTATGTCACTTTTGGAATATATATTGTTCTTATTAAAGCTTATGCATACTTTGTAACACTTGACTTATACGATGTTTACTTAGTTGCAGTTTCACACATTTGTGTGAGTCCATGCCATACCTTTGCAAACAATTCAGTTCACTTTAAAAAAACAGAATAAAAGAAATATGCACAACTAAATTAACAAAATCACAGAAACCTCAGCTTTTCTCTGGTTACTGCCTCCACTGACACCTATGCTAAAATAGAGCATTCATGCTAAGATGCATTTTGTCAGTGCTTGCAATCAAACAAAACATTACTTAGTATACTTTGCCCCCTCATATAGAAACATATTCTATTTATAGTCAATTAACTTTTAACTTAAAAAGTACTCTTAGAAAAAAATTCACTGTCTAGCCTTGTGAAAGAAAATTAATATTGTGACTTTATACTTAGTATATTTTAAAACTAAAGCTGTCGTGGAGATAGCTAGTCAGTTTCAACATTTTTTCCCCTTGCATTTATTTTCACTTTTTTAACTATGGTTCACTTAAAACTTGCTTTCATTGCCTATCCAAGAGTAAACTGCTGTCCCTCAGGGGTGTCCAACCTTTTCAGTTGCAAGGGCCGCATTGAGTCAACAGAAATGTTCTGGGGGCAAACGGCAGTTGAGGACCAAAAAAAAAAAAAAAACAACGCATCATAAACTAAAGAGCAAAAGACCCCAGGTTTATGTGGACTAATACAAAGTTTTGAACAATAAATAAATTAATAAATGCATAATATTTGCCCTAAAATTCAATATCTCATTCTAATTATTAAAAAAAAACAGTTAAATCTAACATCTTAGTTTATGACCTCCCAAAAGATACCATTATGCTTTTCTTGACATTTATAGTTTTAGTCCATGGCTTTAATACCAGTCGTCTGCGTGTGTGTGTCAGCCCCTCCTGGAGAACATTTGTGTCAGTGTGAGATTCAATGACCGCTCCTCATTTGCGATATACAAATTCATTCAGTCAGCCACAATTTCTCAGAAGTAAATACCAAAAAGGAGCTGTCCAAGGACTGATACCAGAGAGACTACACTTGTGACTGGCCTCTTTGTAGAGGTGGACTCCCCAATTCCAACTTCCTGGGGCCTGTCTGTAAGCCAGCTGGCTATCCACCGGGTGACATATGGGTTTGTACCCAACCTCCTGTGTTTGTCAACAATGCCAGAGTGGAGTATTGTGTCAAATGGCTTCATTTTTTTTTAGCGGTTTCTTCTGACCCTTCCTCCTCCCTAGTTTCCTCTTGAGCTTTGGCACTCTCCCATACTGCAGCAGTGAATATGAGGACATAGTACAGTTGTGTAAAATCTTACCATAATGGTAGGTGTCCTTGCCTTCACTATTACAGTATTCGCTCCCTTCCTCCACCCACCCCATAGTTCTTTACCTTCCAGGATGTACACTGTACAGATTACCTCTTGGGTTCCTAGGACTGGTGTTCCTCCTGGTGCAATCAGTTCTGTTTTTGGTAAGCCTGAACGTCATCTTTATGCCCTCCATTATGCAGGGTGTGTACGGTGATGTTTGACATACCTTTTTAAATTCAGAGCTCCTTGAAGACTGGCCGGATGTCAGGCTTTTATGGCAGGGAATCTCCATATAGTTAAGAATAGTGTTGCAGTGAAGTCAAGGACATCTACCATTATGGTAAGATTTTACACAACTGTACTTTCCCATGTCTTCACACCACAGAAATACACATATTGCAGGTTAAATTACATACAAAAATACAAGTCATTTCACAGTGCAGTTTTTCTGTTACATATTTTACAAAGCTAACAAATGTGTTCTCAAACCAGAAATAAAAGTATGTCTCTATCCTGGCAACACAGGCCCATGCAGGAAAATGAGCTGTCTTTGCTTAAACTTAAAGCCATGGTGCAGCTAAGTGTTGCATCACTGGCCCAGTCCCATCTATCCTCCTATGAAGGTCTTTCATTCCACGCTATTATATTTTAAAATTTACAGGCTCTGTGTTAGTAGTGCATAGATAGAGTTTTCTTGCAGTTTTAATATCTATCCAGGTTACCTACTCAATGCCAACATTTTTCTGTACATTTCTGTAGAACACTTGCATTCTAAAAGCTGAACTTAACTTTGTATATGCTTCTGTGTGTTCGCTTCAGAATAATGCATGGCTGTATTGGGATAGAACTGTAGACTGGTAGAAAACAAAGCACTACTAGCTTATTATTCTCCATATATTAATGCATAGGTCTGGGCTGTTTGGATATCTCCAGGTTATTTTCCCATCTAACCTGACATTTTTCTATGCAGGCAAGTGAAATTTATTAATACACCAGAGACAGTACATATGTAAAATCACAAGGTTTATTAAGTGAGACATAAACCAAAACTTCAGCCCACATGACTTTGCAGCTTCAAAACAAGACAGAGTACCTTAACTGCTTCTCAATAGCAAGGTTCAGTTCACACAGCACAATTCAGGAAAAATGAAGTCTTTTAACACACTCCAAAGCCCAAGGTAGCAGCCCTTTCCCAGACCCAACTTTCAGCTCAAAGAAAAAACATCCACAGGTTTAAATCAACAGGTAGCCCCCAAATGAGATGTCACTTGATGCTTCCAAGCTTTCATTAAAGCACTACAAATGGACATCACAGAGTGAAACACCTGTGCCTTACTGTCCCTGATCACGACTGGTGTAGCTTCCCAAATGCAACGGCACATCTGTGTTACAAAAACGTATCGCAAAGCACACTAGACTAGTGCAACCCTAATTTAACGTTATAACTTTGCCATACACTGCAAAATCCGAAACGCTCCTGTTGAAATAATTGCCTTCACTAATTTACGTCTACACATCAAATGCACTCGTTACATAAGTGAATTAGTGTAAACTCACAAAATTACTTAGCTTACCTTTTGCTATGTTGTAGTGTAGTCAGTGTGTACTGTACTCCGAAATAAAATTAATCCTCTCTCGATGATCTCGCTCCTACCTTCACCAGAACTATAAAAAACGACCGAACGGTGTTTTCGTGCATGCGCATACCAGCGGAAAGACGCTGGTATGAAAAAAATGTAAAAAAAGAAAGTTGGCGCATGCGCAGAACAACAAAAGTACGCGGACATGTAAACACACGGAAAAAAGTTAAATTCAAATTTAATTTAAATTTAAGGGTCGCGGGCCGCATGGAAGAGCTCTGAGGGCTGCATGCGGCCCGCGGGCCGCGGGTTGGACACTAAGTTACAGATTGCAGACTTTGAGCATGTTCTTATTGATGCCTTCCTTATCTTAAATGTATCTGCTCATCTCTTAGACAAACCAGACACCTGCACTCTGCTACGACAGTTGCTTATAGAGAATCCCCACAATCTTCAATTTGTTTTAAATATTTAATAAGATCAATTTCCAACAATGAAGAAAGCACTACCATTAGCTTAATCTACATTGTTTTAGTCTGTTTTTGTAAAATATATTGTGTGTATCAACATTGTTTAACATTACCCTTCTAATTCCAGATTTTCTGTGTCATGCTACAATGTAAGTGATAAGCTATTTTGCTTTTTCTAATGTCTTACTATTAATAAAGCTAGCTACCATGGAAGAAAACAATTATTTCTCCTTTCACACTGTGCATAAATGTACCTATGCTTCTATCTGTTACATTTAAAACATACTATGTACGGGTCTATATTACGACATCAAAATGCTGTAACAGCAAATACCAAAATGCCGACAAGTATTCAGCAAAATCCTTTTCCAGGATTCGCTGAAAACTTGCCAGGCAAAAGAAATACTTGCCCCACAATGCTGCAAAACTAATTTTACCTAAACCAAACTCACTCATATGTGGGGCTTTGCCCCCCGACATCCCTCCAGTGTGGGGGGGGCTGTGCCCCTCACACCCTCCAACTAAATATACCAACTCCAAGATTGGACTACAGTGGAGAAAAGGGCAGACTTGTGTAGTTGGCCAACTAAATCTTTGCTCTGTAATTGCAGAAATGGAATTCGCTGAATATGTGTCAGCCTTTTGGTATTCAGTGTTACGGCATTTCAATGCCATAATATAGACTCCTATGTACTACTATATTACATTTTACTGTAATGTTAAAGCATTTAACACAAATATATAGGTGAAAAGTTATATTATTTGCATTTATTTTCCCCTCCATTTGCATGTTTCAAAATAAGCAGCACAAAATTAAGTTAATATTTTTGCATTCTTCCAATATTTAGCAAGTTCACTTTGTTATTCATCTTCTGCAGTCTTTATCCTCTCACCATGCCATCTTCTTGCTCAAATCTTAGCTTCTCCTAAGTGGCACAAAATGAGACTTATGCTTTTCAGTTTTCCCAATGGTTTTAACTGCTCACAATGGGGTTAATATTTTGCATTTCTGCCACTGTGCAATGTGTTCACGTAACTGTTAGTCTTCTCCCTGTTCCTCACCCTCCTGCAGTACCCCTGTATTGTTTGAATCCAAGACTCTCCTGTCTTCTGGTCCACTCCTAGGCTTCTCATGCCTTCTGATCCACTGCTGGACTTCTCCTGTCTTCTGGTCCACTCCTGGGCTTCTCTCTGTCACTCAAGCATTTTCTTTTGAAACAAGGGGAAATACTTTCACTAGCACAGCCTTTCTTGGTCCCCTGCCACTTGTGTAGGATCTAGAAATGAAGCCCTCTTGTCATTGCTGACTAGAGTTCTTTTGGCTTTACTTTTTGTATCATTCAAAGCCAGATATGCCCCCACACCAGTTTTTGACCCACCTTTATAAATAGTCTAAAGACCACTGGTTAAAACAGTTTTAATCTCAACCCAGTTTCACAGCAACTCAGGTTCTTCTCACACATTTTTCTTCTCTTTTTAATGAAGTTTTATTACAGTGTGTCTGCTAGCCAGTAACTGAACCTTTCCTGAATGTGTACTTTTTACTTACTTTTTAAGACTTTCTCAGGTAGTTCTCACTTGGAAAGTTGTGGTTAGTGCGCTCCTCAGTCAGCTACCATTTTGGTACTCTCCAACTTTGGCTAAATCTTAAACAAGTTCCTATTGACTATGGACAACTATGGATGACTAGTTTATAACAAAACAAACATGTCACTGCCTTACTAAAAAACTCAATATATGTAACGTGTTCTGTGATTTTCTTTTCTTTTTTTTTTTCTTTGGTTTTAAAATAATAAATAAATCAGTTTTAAAGCAAATAAATAACTATTTACATTGGTCCACAGCTGATCAATACATCGAAGTTTTCCACCAACAAATTACTATTTTTCAAGCAAGTCTTTAAGCCAATATTTATATGAATGTGTAATATTAGGCATTCTCATCTTTATAGTATTCAATTCTCTACTGCAAACAATTTTTTGCCATAATAAAAATTCAACATAGAGGGGGTAACTTTTCAAATTTTTAGTAATTACTTTTCTGGCTAGAGCAAGAATACACTAAAGAAGAGGCACTTGGGTTTTTGGAATTATCTCAGGAATCAGAGCATTAAATGAAACTAAACATTTAGAAATATTAAATCTACCTGACCTTAGAACTTGAATAAAGTTATTAATTTATTTCCAAAAAATGAGAGATGACTTCACATTCATATACCATATGCATCCAATCAGCTATTATTTCAGAATCACATCTCCAGCATTTAATTCGATCTGATTTATTCATAATTGCAATTTTGTTATATGTGGCAAAAGCTCTGTGTAAAAATTTCAAAGTGAAAATTTTCCAGTATAATGAAAGTATATTAATATTCATTTCTTGTATTCTTCAGAGAAGTCTTCATTATTAATTTTTGAGGAGTAGTTCCAACACAAATTGTTTAAATATGTGAAGTCTAACCTAAGAATTTTAGATGTTTGTGACAAATATGATTTATTTTTATTGCAATATTATTGATATTTATTAAGAATTCCAATAATTTGGGTAACAATTTTTATTTTTATCAATGTTAAATATCTTATTTACCTCTGTGTTCACAAAGATTTTGTTTTTTCCATAGAAGAGTAAACTCAGCTCTCTTAAATAGATATTTAATAGCTCCATATAAATTCTTAAGAAACCTAAGCCAACATATGGCTAAAAAATACAGAAACTATACATAATGACAGCACTACATGCTACTCACATGTCCACAAATAAAACTAATCTTATCCTCTGTCCGTTGCACCATTGCTTTTCCATACTAGAGAGAATTTCCTTGTATCCCACAACCTAACCAAAAATTACATAAATAGCACTGCCTCAGCCCTAACTTTATATATATATATATATATATATATATATATATATATATATATATATATATATATATATATATATATATATATATATATACACACACACACCCCATGACAGGTAACAAATTGTCTTATTTAATATTTTCTTTCTGTAATTTGTATGTTGAGCTCATAGACAATTGTACATCACATTGTATATGACTGATATTTTATTTCCTTACATATAGTAAATACTATTTTACAACTATAACACAACTATAGTTGCATCACTTACATCTTATTGCTAAACTTTTTCCCAATGTTAACACCTATTTGTGTTACCATAAGGTGCACGATAAATGATGTAATATTTCCATTTGATAGAAATGTTCAGTTTAATGTTTTTTTTTTCTTGACCAATGTCTTTAATCAAATTCTTTGACCATTTCTTGTAAAACTGATAATTAATTATGCTATAAATAAACTTTATACAAAAAAGTACATTAAAGGTACAAATCATTTTGATCCTGTCCTGCTATGGGTAGATAGAAACATTTATTTTCTGAATGTCAAACATTATGCATATCCCATACTGTGAACTGTTTTGGATTCCATCTTAGTATTATCAAATCAGTTAGCACTTTCTGAGAAGTTGTATCACAATGAATGCCTCACTCTTTGGATAGCAGCTGTAAGGAAAGTAATTACTGAATCATGGAAATACCCAAACTTTCTAATCATGGATGGCTTATATCAAAAGAAACAATTGGCACTCTGCAACAGAAGGCAAAATAATCTTTTCCTGCCAACAGTATTACTGAAAATTAAATTGCTGTGGACAGCATACCACAGTAATACAATGCATTAATAGGAAAAAGAACTTAGCAATCAGAATAGAGCACTCTGCCTATAACGTCTAGCTACGTCTTAAAATTCAGTATATATCATTTTATATATAGTTTATTGATACTTTTAACAGTATTCAGAGTGTATCATAAAGAGAAAGCATTTTATTTCAGTGAAGTTCAATGAGGTGAATATCAGATCCAAGCCTCACTTGTGGCTGTCCATGAGTGTGCTGCCACTCAAGTTAGGGTCAAACACTGTATCCTCATAATGTTCTTGTAATAGTGTCTTAAACCACACAGACTATCTGCCTTTCTGCTATTTAGTGATAAGGTGTTTCACAGACTGCCACATCTATAATGAAATGAGTTTTTTCTTAAATTACTTTTACATGTAGGTAAGGCCACCTAGTGGCAAATGAGAAATGTAACAATTCCACACCCAGCATGAAAGCCATTATTTCATTGTGAGGACAGTTATAAATAAGAATCAGTCCCCTGCCCCACCCCAACCAGCATGTAGCCAGCTTAATAAGGCTATAGCTGTACCTAATAAGTTTTACTTTTGATATTTGTCTTATGTTTTTTTTATTGTTTCTATCTTCTAAATATGAGACAAATTGTACGTGCACACACCAGTACTATAGTCTATATATGGTTTAATTACTGAATTATATAGGGAAATCAATACGTTCTTGTCCTTACTGAATAAACGTTGCACTATGTCTTTCATGAAAGAATAACATCTTCTAACTACAAATTTTAGGTTTTCATCAAGTTGCAGCAAACTTTAGTTAGCTGTAGTTCTGGGTTATTGGTTTGAAGGGTGAAGATGTGGAAACCTAGCACAGAGCTCTGAGGGACTCCACTGGTCATCTTTTTACATACTGGGGTGAGTCCAGCTACCTTAACTATGTGAGTGAGTGTGTGTGTGCGTGTGCATGTGCATGTGCGTGCGTGTGCGTGTGTGTGTGTGTGTGTGTGTGTGTGTGTGTGTGTGTGTGTGTGTGTGTGTGTGTGTGTGTGTGTGTGTGTGTGTGTGTGTTCTGACAACCAGTTCGCTAACCACCTCTTAAAATAAGTGTTTTATCCTGATTGGTTTTAGTTTATTAATAATACCAGTATGTGGAATTATGTTAAAGATTTTAACTAGATGCAAACTGCATGGCCACCATCTACAGTTTCTTTTTATGGTATAGATAATGTTTTCTCATGGTCATTTGTGATATAGAAAATTATATATAGCAGGCAAAGAAGTGTTAATTTATCTTGTTTAGTTTTGGACTTCAGTAGGTTTTATTTGGGAGTTACATGTAATCTGTCTGCCGATATTCAGGTGTTTGACAAATACTGATATTTCTCTGCAGTTACCCAGAGATCTGAAAGTGTGATAGACACTGTGCACTGGTACCATGGAATCTTTACACCAAAATCATGTTTCAAGTATCTACACCAGTTGAAAATATCAACATTCATAAAACCACAAGCTAGTAGTAGTAAATCAGTTTTTGCTATGGGGCTGTGCTGGATTACACCATTGCAATTTATTTATCTGTTTTTACATTTAATTGCATAGTTGCATGAGTCTGAAGACTCTAAGAGTGAATGCAGTACCTTACAATATAAGGGGAGATGTAAAGAATATTACAGCAGCACTACAATAATTATGTACTGTTTACAAGTACTGCGGTGGTGGTGCTGCGGTAGCGTTGTCGCCTCACAGATAGACATTGTCCTGTTCGATTCTCAGCTAGAGTGTCTTCTGTGTGGAGACATGCGTGAATGGGCATACGTTCGTTGAAGGTTGTGCATCAGGGCTAGCAACTCGGCACGTAAAAATCTACTGCCAATCATTAGAGGACCGGAGTTCTGCTGTGGCGACCCCCAACCGGGAAAAGCCAAAAGACACAACAACTATAAATTAAAATACAAAACGTAATCAAGGTGTAATTGTGGTAGAAGGCTGTTCGAGGTCACACAGAATTAAATAAAATATTGAAGTAAAAAAAAAAAAAAGTAAAACATTGACCCACATTTTTAATTTTCTCTGAGTCATGTTACCTTGGAGATACAATTACACAGCATCTGCAACAAACCCTCATCTAACATACTGATAAAGCAACAACAAAATTGTATTTATTTATTTGACATTTGTTGACCAGGAGTGTCCGACTGAGTGAAAGCCCTTTTTCAATAGAGGCCCGGGGAAAAAATCTCCACAAACCACAAAAGTAAATAGCAGACAAAAAAATAACTGCACTAACAAAGAGTAAATACAAGTTAATATAGTACAGTATGACAAGCATTTCATAATTCCTTGAAGCATAAAATACTCGAAGTACACTGCATTAGCGACAGTATGACAATATTTAAATCTCATTATTCCTACTCAGAGGGCACTGGTAAGCTCGTTACAGGTTCAATGAGAAGAATTAGTTGTTTGAGACAGACGATCAACAGGTAACAGTACAGTGAGTTAGAGTTGGCCATTAACGGGACATTAGGCTATTGCTGAAAAGTTGAGTTAGAGCAGTGCAGAGTCAGTGTAAGAGAGTCATAGAAAAAATGTTAGTAAGCAAGATCTAAGTAGAGAGGTGCGCAGAGTCAGAGAGTGAGTTAAGAGGTGCAGTTACACGTTGAGTTGTTGAGCAGGTATAGTTTGAGTGCTGATTTGAATGTGTGTGTGGTTATATTTCTAATGTCGAGGGGAAGCTTATTCCAGTTTAGGACTGGGTAGTAGCTAGATATATTTGACCTCGAGACAGCAGCTAGCCAAGCTACAAGAAAAACAATCAGCCAGCGAAGTATGCCTCAGGGCAGTGGAGCAATGGAAAGTAGGCAGTCTTCTAAGGTAAAATACTTATGCATATATTACAACCTGTTGCCTACTTTCTTTGTTGATTTTGTATATATTTACGGGTATTACTATCGACAATTTCAGTAGTGAGAAGAAGAATGTAGGGAGGAAGTTTCTGGGTAAGAGAAGGGGAGACCTACCCTATATAGACTGAGTTAGTGTGCGCACCACACCACTTGATGTTTGATTACTAAGATATTACAGTTAATGAACTTGCCTAGTACACCAGTAGATTATTGAAATTAACTTTTCCCTGCTGGTGATGTTTAAGTTCTTTTTTTTTCTTGCTGCAAGGTATTGCAATGGGGAGGATAGTCTAGTTAGGCAGGTAATTGTTGGATGTGCTCATTGGGAATTTGAGTAGAGCAGCTGTAAAAGAAAAAAAGGTTAAGAGAGTTTTTAGGAGGGGTATGAGACTAAAGTAATACCACAATGTAGTAAATGGAAAAAATTTAGATGAAAGGAGAGAAGACAGAGTTAAAGAAATATAGGGGGTTCAAAGAGTACAGTAGGGCAGAGATAATGTGGGAGGAACAAAAGGAAAGGTGGAAGCGTTAAGTGAAGGGAGGAGAGTGGCACAGCAGTAGAACACAAAATGAGGCAAGCAAGGGAAAGCAGAATTTAACCGTTGAACACATTACATAATGCACTTCGTATAAATTGGTAGCAGTAAGCACTTTAGGGTACTATATAAAGATTAAAATCAACCCAGTATCACTACCTGTTACAGTACAGTACTGTCTGGGTAAGGGGAGGGGAGACCCACCCTATATAGACCAAGTTAATGTGCGTGCCACTAGATTACTGAAATTAACTTTTGCCCCGCTTGTGACATTTATGTTCTTTTCTTTTGTTGCTGCAAGGAGTTTGCGCTAGGGGGGATTGTCCAGTTAGGCAGGTAATTGTTGGATGTGCTCGTTGGGAATTTCAGTAGTCCAGCTAGTACATCAGTAGATTATTGAAAAGATGATTGTCACTGCTGAAGTGACACCCTGACCCATGAGCAAGAATGAGAAAAAGAGGTTGTGGATGAATGGATATGAAAATACAGGTCATGAATATGAAAATGGTTATGTGTGTGAGAATGCAGGCAGTGTACATGAGGATACAGGTAGTGTATATGACAAAACAGGTAATATATATGAGGATATGGATAGAGTATATGAAAATACTGTTGTGTATATGAGAATGTAGACAGTGTACACATGGCTACAGGTAGTGTATATGACAAAACAGGTAGTTTATATGAGGATATGGATAGTGTATATGAAAATACTGTTGTGTATATGACAATGTAGACAGTGTATACGTGGATACATATAGTGTATATGACAAAACAGGTAGTATATATGAGGATATGGATAGTGTATATGAAAATACTGTTCTGTATATGAGAATGTAGGCAGTGTACATGTGGATACAGGTAGTGTATATGACAAAACAGGTAGTTTATATGAGGATATGGATAGTGTATATGAAAATACTGTTCTGTATATGAGAATGTAGGCAGTGTACATGTGGATACAGGTAGTGTATATGACAAAACAGGTAGTATATATGAGGATATGGATAATGTATATGAAAATACTATTGTGTATATGAGAAAGCAGGTAGTGTATATGAGGATACAGGTAGTGTATAAGAGAATGCAGGTAGTGTATATGAAGGTACAGGTAATGTATTGAGAATACACATAGTGTATATAAGAATATGGGTAGTATATATAATAAAAATATGGGTAGTTTATATTAAAATGCAGTGATGTATATGAGAATACAGGTAGTATATATGAGAATATGGGTAGTGTTTATGAGAATATGGGTAGTTATATGAAAATACAGTAATGTATATGAGAATGCAGGTAGTGTATATCACAATATAGGTAATGTATATGAAAATACGTCATTGTATATGAGGATACGGGTCATGCATCTGATCATATGGTAATGCATATGAGAATGCAGGCAGTGTATATGAGAATACAGATAGTATCTATAAGGATACTGATATGAGAATGTGGGTAGTGTATATAACAATACAAGTTGTATATATGAAAATTCAGGTAGTGTATAGCAGGATATGGGTAATTATGAAAATATGGTTGTGTACATGACAATTCAGGCAGTGTATATGAGGATACAGGGGAATGTATATGGGAATGCAGGTAGTGTATATAACAATACAAGTAGTGTCTATGAGGATACAGGTATTTTATATGAGAATATGTGGAGTGTATATAAAAATACAGGTAGTGTATATGAGAATATGGGTTGTGCATATAAAATATGGTAGTGTGTATGAGAATGCACACAGTGTATATGAGGATACTTGTAGTGTATATGAAAATACAAGTAGTGTATGTGAGAATATATATAATATATATGGGAATGCAGGTAGTGTATATGAGAATGCAGGTTGTTTATATGAGAATGTAGGTAGTGTATATGAGGATTCAGGGGGGTATATGAGAGTATGGGTAGTGTATATGAGAATACAGGTAGAATATATGAGGATATAGGTAATGTAGACGAGGATGCTGATAGTGTATGTGAGAAATGAGTAATGTTTGTGAGTATGCAATTAGTATATATATGAAGATACAGGTAGTGTATATGAGAATGTAGATAGTGTATGTGACGATACAGATAGTGTTTATTTATTTATTTTACATTTGCTGACCAGGATAGTCCGACTGGATACATGTCCATTTTCAGCAGAGGCCCAGGGAGAAAAGCTCCAAGATAATAATTCACATTGAACGTTTAGTAAATGCTAGTTTCAAGCAGATTACAGTGATAAGCAATACCAGCATTTAGCATATATAGTACTAACTTATTATAAAACACTTTTCAAAACATAACATTATTTTCAACGTTAAGCACATATAAATTACATTCAGGTTTAAGACACACTGAGCAGCAGTTATACAACTGACCCTTCCTGAAATGGAGTGGTAGAAAAAAGTTAGAAGTAGTTGAAGGTAAGGCACCTAAGAAATAGAGAGGTCACTAGTCGGGGTTAGTGCAAGGACATAACCAATGAGTTTTGAAGTATTTCTTGAGTTTGTTTTTGAATTGAGTTAGTGAGGGTTCTAGAGTCAAGTCAGCTGGGAGTCTGTTTCATATTTTTCCAACAGAGTTGGCAAACAGAGAGTCCCCAGCTAAGTAGTTGGATTTGTATGTTTGAACTAGGAGTCTAGTGGATGATCACAGTGGCAAGATGCTGGTGTAGGGGCTGATAGTATTTTTTAGTGTAGGTGTATTTTCTGGTTGATAAAGGACTTTATGTGCTACTATTAGCTGGTTGAACTGCAGTAGGCTTGGCAGTTCAAGCCATCCTAGGCGATTTAGGTTGTGACAGTGGTGTGTCCGGTAGGCTGTGCCAGTAGCAAATCTGGCAATGTGGTTATAGCAGGATGATAGTTTATTAAGATCTGTTTTGTTTAAGTTGGAAAATAGATGTGAGGCATAGAGAAGAGCTGATAGCAGATGGGAATGGGCAATTGCAGTTCCAGCAAGTGGGGTAAGGAAAGGTTTGATTCTGTAAAGAGAGACAAGTTTTTTATTAATGGTTTTGATAGTTTGATTGATATGCGCATCAGGCTTCAGGTTGTTATCAACTATGGCACCCAGTAGTTTAGTTTGGGCTTCTGAGGAGATGATAGTGCCATTGTTAGCAGTTATGTTGAAGGATGGCGGGGGGGTCCTGCATGTGGGGAAGAAGAGGAGCAACTTAGTTTTGTTGGTGTTTAGGATTAGATGTTGATTGGAGAGCCATTTTTCCACTGTATTGAAGGTATTTTGGGTTAATGTGAATAAAGTAGCTGGTGAGGTGTCAGAACAAATCAAGGTGGAGTCATCCGCATATTGAATGCAGGTAGCATCTGGGATGACTGAATGAAGGTCGTTGATAAAAATGGAGAAAAGAAGGGGTCCTAGTATCGAGCGCTAGAGGACTCCTAATGTGATGTGTAGGCGAGATGATAGCTTGTCCTACCATAGGACTGCCTGTTGCCTGACCTGCAGGTAGGATTGAAACCACTGGAATGCATGGTTGTTTAAGGAGAAGGCCTTCAAGGTATTTATAAGCATTTTGTGGCCAACAACGTCAAAAGCCTTGGATAGATCTAGAAAGAGTGCTGAGGATAGTTTGTTATTATTGTGGTTGTGGTTAATGACGTTAGAGAAAGAGAGGAGGGCAGATGTAGTACTGTGGTGTGGCTTAAAGCCATGCTGAAAGTTGGACAACAGCTTATTCTGTGTGAGGTAGTGCATGAGCTGTATGTGTACACATTTCTCCATAATTTTAGCTATAGGTGACAGAATAGCTATGGGTCTAAAGTTTGACAGTTCAGTGGAACTGCCTCCTTTATGGAGGTATGACATGGGAGATTTTCCATATAGTGGGTACAATAGCTTCAGATATAGCTCTATTGATCAAGATTGAGATGGGGTATGCTATGGTGTCAGCAGCCTTTTGCAGATAGTCTGCTGGGAGGAGGTCAGCAGCCAGGATGGTGGGTCTTAGTTTCTTAAGCAGGGCATGAATAAGCTGAGTAGGAACAGGTTGGAAGGAAAAGTATGTTTGGGTACTGGGTGTGGCTACATTAAAATTAGAGCCATTAGGAGAGAGTTGGCTGGCTAGAGACTGGATAGTCTCTGTGAAGAAGCTGTTGAAGTTATTAGCAAGGTCTACTGGGGATTTTTGTTGGGAAGCTGAGGGGGGGGGGGTGGAGTGGTGGTTTGGCCTGGGTGGAGTAGTTTGTTTATTCCTGCCCAGAACTTTTGAGGCTTGTTTTGGTGTTTTTGCAGTAGATGGTAGTAGTGGTTCTTTCTGCCTAAGGTTATGGATTTTGTGGTGCCATTCCTTAGCTGTCTGAATCTTAGTTGATCAAGTGGGGATTTTGTTTTTCCCGTGGCCCATGCTTTGTTTCTGGGTGAAATTTTGTTTTTGGTATCTTTAGAAAGCCATGGTGCAATATTAACTTTGATTCTAGTAGAGCAGCTGGGAACATGGAGTTAAGAATAGCAAGGAATTTGGTGTTAAAGTATGCTACTGCTTCATCTAGGCGGAGACCTTTTAGTACTGACCAGTTGCATGCCTTCAGTTCATTTTGAAACTTGGTGAGAATAAAATGCATGTAGTGTATCTGAAAATATAGGTAGCGTATATGAGGATACAGGTGGTGCATTTGCCAGTACAGGTAGTGTGTATGGGAATATGGGTAGTATATAAGAGGATATAGGTGGTATGCATGAGAATACAGGGAGTGTCTATGAAAATATGGGCAGTGTGTATTAAAATACAGGTCGTTTTTATGAGAATGCAGGCACTGTGTATGAGGATGCAGGTATTGTGTATGAGAATATATGTAGCGTATGTAAGAAGACAGGGAGTGTATATGGGAATACAGGTATTGTATATGAGAATATAGGTAATGTCTATGAGGATACAGGTACTATATATAAGAATATGTGGTTTGTATATGAGAATACAGGTAGTGTATATCAGAATATGGGTAGTATAAATGAGGATACAGGTTGTGTATACAAGGATGCAGGTATCTATATGAGGGTATGGATAGTGTATATGAGAATGTAGATGTATAAAAGGATACCGTTAGTATATATGAGAATAAAGGATGTGTATACAAGAATACAATTAATGCATATACATAGTGTATAGGAGAATACATGTAAGGCATTAGAGAACACATTTAGCATATAGAGGATGCATGCATTGTTTAAGAAAAATGCAAGTAGTTTATGTGGGAATACAGGCAGTGAATATAAAAATGCAGACAGTACATATAACTCACAGGCAGACCAATGGGAAGAATATTACAAGTATTGCATATATAGAAGACTGTGTGCAATTGCAATGTACATCCCAACAATTCCTCCATACTTGAAGATATACTATCATAGGTCACATATAATATTAACAAGGATACTATCATATTCACTGAGTTTAACAGTAAATGGAATATTTATTACGAAGGGTGTAACACCATCACTCTGCATAGCTTTACTCAATTGATTAATTCTCCCACCAGATTCAGTAAAATGACAAGAATACAATCCTTGAACAGATGTTAAGTAATGCCCCTGGAAAAAAATCTAAACCACAGGTTCACTTCCAGACACCCTTTATGATCACATTCCTGCATACGCCATCTGACAAAGCACAAAAAGTTATAAAAATAGTACTGCAACTTTTTTTTTAAGTAGTCCCAACTAAAATAATGTGAAAACTGCTGTCACAACTGAAACCTACAAGCTGTCTATCTTCCTGCTGAATATTTAAAATCTGCCATAGATGTCATTGGCTACCCCATATCTATACTAATCAATAGGTCCATATGACAATGGTATGTACCCAAATTATGGAAAAAACATTATTCCACTACATAAAGGAGGAAAATCAGTGGAATTATCCATCTATTGTCCAATAACCATACTTTCTCTCAAAAATCCTTTAAAGATGTCTACATTCCCAGCTGCTAAAGTATCACATAGATAACGACCTACCCTCTCCCACCCAGTGTGGCTTTTGCCCATTGCAGAGTACCATTACAGCTCTTCTCCCCTTCCACAGTACAATAAATTAACTTGGGGACAAAGGTGAACTATTCCTTTTCATATTCTTAGATCAATCAAAACCATTTGACACAGTCTCCCACACTAAACGTCTATAAAATTAATCTTCCTCGCTCTCTCCACTTCTACTCTAACATGGTTTAAAAGCTTACATATGACACAGTGCTTCAAACAGCAAATATGTTGCTCATCCCTCCTATCTACCCATAACCACTAATGTCCCTCAGAGCTCAATCATGGTCCTCTCCTCTTCAATAATTTTATAAACAACCTCCATACTGTAGTGGAAAAAGGCTGCCTGATTCTCTCCACAGACAACTTCACTCTGCTGCTCTCAGCATGAGTCAGGCCATCCCTACAAACCATTACACAACTATCCTACAATCAGGCCATCACTACAAACTATTACACAACTATCCTACAATCAGGCCATCACTACAAACTATTACACAACTATCCTACAATTGGGCCATCAGTACAAACAATTATATTACAATACTACAATCAGGCCATCACTAAAAACCATTACACAATAATCCTACAATCACGCCATCACTACAAACTATTACAAAACAATCCTACAATCAGGCCATCACTACAAACTATTACACAACAATCCTACAATCAGGCCATCACTGCAAACTATTACACAACAATCCTAGGATCAGGCCATCACTACAAACTATTACACAACTATCCTATAATCAGGCCACCACTACAAACTATTACACAACAATCCTACAATCAGGCCATCACTACAAACTATTACACAACTATCCTACAATCGGGCCATCATTACAAACTATTATACAACAATCCTACAATTGGACCATCACTACAAACTATTACACAACAATCCTACAATCAGGCCATCACTAAAAACCATTACACAACAATCCTACAATCAGGCCATCACTACAAACTATTACACAATAATCCTACAATCAGGCCATCACTACAAACTATTACACAACAATCCTATAATCAGGCCATCACTACAAACTATTACACAACAATCCTACAAACAGGCCATTACCACAAACTATTACACAACAATCCTACAATCAGGCCATCACTACAAACTATTACACAATAATCCTACAATCAGGCCATTACTAAAAACCATTACACAACAATCCTACAATCAGGCCATCACTGCAACCCATTACACAACAATCCTACAATCAGGCCATCACTACAAACGATTACACAACAATCCTACAATCAGGCCATCACTACAAACTATTACACAACAATCCTACAATCAGGCCATCACTACAAACTATTACACAACAATCCTACAATCAGACCATCACTACAAATGATTACACAACAATCCTACAATCAGGCCATTACTACAAACTATTACACAACAGTCCTACAATCAGGCCATCACTTCAAACTATTACACAACAATCCTACAATCAGACCATCACTACAAATGATTACACAACAATCCTACAATCAGGCCATCACTACAAACTATTACACAACAATCCTACAATCAGGCCATCACTACAAACTATTACACAACAATCCTACAGTCGGGCCATCACTACAAACTATTACACAACAATCGGGCCATCACTACAAACTATTACACAACAATCCTACAATCAGACCATCACTACAAACTATTACACAACAATCCTACAATCAGGCCATCACTACAAACTATTACACAACAATCCTACAATTGGACCATCACTACAAACTATTACACAACAACCCTACAATCAAGCCATCACTACAAACTATTACACAACAATCCTACAATCAGGTCATCACTACAAACTATTACACAACAATCCTACAATCGGGCCATCACTACAAACTATTACACAACAATCCTACAATTGGGCCATCACTACAAACTATTACACAACAATCCTACAATTGGGCCATCACTACAAACTATTACACAACAATCGGACCATCACTACAAACTATTACACAACAATCCTACAATCAGGCCATCACTACAAGCTATTACACAACAATCCTACAATCAGGCCATCACTACAAACTATTACACAGCAATCCTACAATCAGGTCATCACTACAAACCATTACACAACAATCCTACAATCAGGCCATCACTACAAACTATTATACAACAATCCTACTCCTCTGCAGAATCTTTACTGAACCAATCTAAGCTTCTGCTGAACTAAAACAAAACAAAAATTCTACTTTCCATCAAAAAAAATACCCTAATCACAAAAATATCTTTATTATATCATCCACAGCAAACTCTGGACTTGAGGTTGTCACACAAAATAAATTATTTATGATTACCATATATGATAACCTAAAATTTGACCTACACATTGAAAATACTATCAAAATATTCTGTATAAAGCTAGGTCTCTTCTACAAAGCATCTATCTACCTTACCTTGCAATGCAGAAAGACCACTTCCCTCTCATACCTATTGTCAGCTGTCTCCTATGCCTCTTACTTACTCACACAACTGAAACAATGTTATAATAAAATAGCAAAAGTTGCAGCACACTTTCCAAGTAAAACCCATCATTACCTTGCACTTAGCCTTGGCTCAAAGTATGTTTTTTCACCCAAACAAATGTTCTATACAGAAGACAGTAATCATATGGTATGGCTAATTCAGATCTATCAGGTCTAAGGAAACATATCATGCCCAAGTCCGTAGACCAAACAACATATGTGGTGAAGCAATCTACTCCTCATAGGTATCCAAATGTTGGAGTACTGTCCCACAAGGCTGAAGACAAATCATAAATCCAAAATACTTTGAAGCAAAATTTCCACCTCTTATTTGAAACTATGCTCCTACCACTCTTTTTCTGTCTAAACATTCTTGCACCTTTATCCATCTGTCCACTATATTTAGTGTCCATTTGGTCTTCTTGCATAATCTAAGCTTCTGGCTTTCTTCAGAAGAACCAGTAGCTTAGCCATACTTAGAAATTCTTACCAAACAATGTGCTATCTGGTAGTAATGCCCTACACATATTCTGTTTCATCTATTACACTAATGGAAGTTCTTAACATTATCACTGCTAGTAAATAAAACTGAAATGTAACTGTGGAAAAAATAATATCTAGGAACTATATATTTTCTGAGTTTTTTTATCTTTATATGCTAATGTATCTTGTATGTGATATTTAACATTTGCTGTTTTGCATTGCATGTATTCTATTGTAATATATGACATCTTTTAAGATTTGGTAACTGAAGCTTTTCTCCCCAGGCCTCCTCTGAAAAGGGCCTGTTGTGGCCCATTTGGACTTTTTTGGTAAACAAATGCTAATAATGAATTCATTCATTAAATGAATATTAGTTCTTCTTGTACATGTATAGAAATGTTCATTATTACCCAAAATGTTGATAAATCTTCAGAC
Organism: Protopterus annectens; assembly: GCF_019279795.1. Lineage (NCBI taxonomy): Eukaryota > Metazoa > Chordata > Ceratodontiformes > Protopteridae > Protopterus > Protopterus annectens. Next base: position 395,657,969 of record NC_056751.1, read on the forward strand.
TTTGTTGACAAGTCTTCAGAATGAGTTAGTGCCATGACATAAATTAGTATAGGCATCAATATGTCATATTCTATCTGTGGTAAGAACAATAACTGCAGCAATAGGACCTCTGCTCCAAGTGCAAAGGCATTAGATACTGAATGGATTTTTTTCTGCTGTGAAGAGATTTTAGTAAAGAGATTTTCAAGGTACTGAGAGAGGAAGAAGGCTAGGGTCTTTAAATGCAATGCTTAGCTAATGAAAATTATTCTCTTAACAAATAGGTTAAATTTTTTTAAGAGTACTGTTAATAAATACAGTATTATAAGGTGTGGAACTGTGTATATGTAAATAAGAACATTATATGCAGAACTAAGAATAGTGGATTCCCTAGTATGTGTCATCACCCTTACCTTAACCATTATTCCATTATATCCAATTGTATGCCACTTTAGCCTAACTCCCTTGCACACATTACCTGTCTTTGTTTAAAACGAACAGTGACTGTTTTCTGCATTTTGTTTTTGTCCTGAGTTCTGCATGGCTATAGGCAAATCATAACTATCTTTTTTTCTTTATAGTGTGTTTAGGTTAGTCCCTGAGTGTTCCAACATAGTTTCAGACTGCTAAGGCTAAAGAAACAGATTCTCTGTCCCACAAGTATTATGTTCTAGCAGGATAAATGTATTCATTTGTTTCTGGATGTAACAATCAATACTCCAGAATGGAATATGTATACACTTTGAGGACAAGAAAATAGTTTGTTCTCATACGCAGTTTTCAGTGCATAGTCATAAGAGATGAAGATTCAACCGATTTAGTCAGGAGAATTTTGCTCTAAAGCCAGCTGTACCTTGGAATTAATTATTTAGTGGCAAAAGCAGAATAAATTAACTATGGAAGATTTGATCTGTCATTAGTAAAAAAAAATAAAATAAAACCTAGGAATTATAATAAAACAGGCTCTTTCATTTTGTAAAACTCACCCCCTAAAGGGCCCATAACTATACCAGAAGAATGTAGATCCTCAGCAATCACTGACACACAGGTTAAAACAGCCCTATCCAAAGCCAAAAACACAGCTTCAATGGGACCGGACAGTGTCCCAGGCTGTGTCTTACATGAGCTCCAAAATGAACTAACCCCTCACCTAAACACACTGTTCAAACTCAGCCTTTCTACAGGCTATGTACCCATAGAGTGGTGCACAGCAACAGTTATCCTGCTCCACAAAGGTGGAGCCACAACAAAACCCAGGAACTATCGCCCTATAAGCCTGACTAGCCTGGTCTGCAAGGCTATGGAGCGCATCATCATGCAACTCCTTAACAGAGTCATTGGAAACCTCCAAACGTTGGACCCTACCCAGTTTGGCTTTAAGGGCAGATCATGCCTCCTAAACCTGGTAGACTTCTTTGAGACAGTTACCAAGGCTTTAGACAAGGGAAAGGAGGTCCACACAGCCTACCTAGACCTGGCAAAGGCTTTCAACACCATTCCCCATTCTGGTATTATAGACAAGCTCACCAGCCTGAACATAAACCTCTGTGTCACGAGATGGGTTGCCAATTGGCTCATGGATAGAACCCACATGTTGAAAGTTGCAGGCTCTAGGTCTGACTGTAAACTGGTTACAAGTGGTGTCCCCCAGGGCTCAGTCCTGGGACCCCTCCTGTTCGGTATATACTTCTCAGAGGTACAGGCAAGTACAGGAGGACTATGGCTGACCAAGTTCACAGACGACTGCAAACTGGGGGCCATAATTGACTCTCCGGCTGATACAGACATCCTCCAGAAGGGTCTCACTGAGATGGATAGCTGGTGTCAAAATCATGGCTTCAAGCTAAATGCCAAAAAGTGCATAGTCATCCCCTTTGGAAAAAAGAAAGTACCCGCAAACACCATAAGTGGTAGTCCTCTAAATACAGAAAATGTAATAAGGGATCTGGGGACCCAAGTAGATAGTAATCTCTTCTTTGATAATCATATTGCCAAGGTGGTTAGAAATTCCTTCTATGTAGCCCACCAAATCACAAAAGGGTTCGCATCTAGAACAAAAGAGGTTATTGTGCCCCTATACTCATCAGACCCATCATAGAGTACAACGCCCCATTTGGGATGTACCTTACAAGACATCTGCAACAGCTGGAAAAACCACAGAAGTACCTCACCAAGAGGATTACTGGCATCAAACAGACGCCCTATGCAGCCCAACTGAAGAAACTCCAGCTGTACTCGGTTGCATACAGCTTACTCAGAGGTGATCTCTGCCTGACATACAAGGCCATGTCCAACCCAGAATTGATAGACATGCTTCACCTAAAAAAAAACAAGTCCCCAAGAGCCACATGCTCTAAGGATCTAAACCTCACCACAACGATAAATAGAATGTGCTGGAGGGATAGATTCCTATCCCAGAGACTCCCCATCCTTTGGAACAGGATTGCAATCTACATTAGGCAGAGCTCCTCACTAACACTCTTCAAGATAAGCCTTGACGAGTGGATGGGAAACAGAAAATTTACCCTGGGGATCACTGCAGTGGCTTTGCTGGACAGAGGCACAGTGAACTAATGGCTCTGCTGGACAGAGGCACAGGGAACTAATCTAAGGAGGCGGCAAAAGCCAACACATTCTGGCTAGGCTTATAGATGCCCTCGGGCAGATAGCCTAGTACTTACCTATGAATCTATGAATCTAAGTTTAGTAGATTGCATGGCAGACAGACTAGCTCTGGAGCAAAATCAAATTTTTTTCATAAAATATGCCCTCTGTAAATTATATTGGTCAGAATTAATGTATTAAATCAATTCATTTCAGTATCGTTTGATATCTAACAGCAAGAATCATTCAGTTGTTTAAAATGAATAGCAATATATCATTTTTAAATTCTTGTTAGTACTTTCCATGGAAATGAATTTATCTTCAGTTGCTCACATATCAGAAACAGCCCCTGGCTCTTGCATTAGCTGTGGAGAAGAGGGTAGGACAAAGGTTACAAATGTTGAGACAAAACTATATTTGGCTAAGTTTATTTTATGAATGTTTATTTTATTTTCCATCCATGCAGTATGCCATTTAAGCCAAGACAAGTATTCCTATTCACTTATTTTAAATATTTTTCAATTTCACTGCTGGGAGAAGAGTCGAAGTCCTTTGTTACAGTTTTGTTGTCTGTCAAACCAAAAAGCTCAGTTCATTTATATTTTTGATTGTCATGCCATTTACTTGAGATATTAAATTGAGATTTGCTCTGCATGAGTTGGTGTTGTGAGATTAGATGAATATTAAAGATTCAATGGCACTTATCAAAAAAGGCTTGGGAAATGTATTTGGCATCCTGGTTAAATTTTACTCAGATATCAGTACCACCTTCTGTATCACTGCCAAAAAGGCCAGAGGCCTGGTACGACCATTCTAGTCAACAAAAATAAGTAAGTAAAACAACAAAGAAAATGAGGGCAGCTGCACTCCTATAAGCAAATGCTGCGCTGAGAAAAACACCAAATGTAAATATCAAAATGAAAGATTCAGCTACAGCAACCATGCAGGTTCCATACGAATTCCGAAGCAGTATAATCCAACAACTCATATTTCATCAAATAAATACTCCAAAATACGAAAAACTAACAAAATGTGTTTACTGTGCACTCAGTCGGTAAGCGCTTTCACAAAATTGCTTCATCAGACCATAACGGACTGAGCACAGAAGTTATCTAAAAACATTGTGGTGCAGCGGTTAACATTGTCACCTCACAGCAAGAGGTTCTCTGGTTCGATTCTCGGCTGGGGTGCCTTCTGTGTGGAGTTTGCATGTTCTCCCTGTGTTCGCGTGGGTTTCCTCCCACATTCCAAAGACATGCATCTGGAGCATTTATCCCCGGGCCTCCGCTGAAAACAGGCTCTGTGGAACCTAGTCGGACTTTCCCGGTCAACAAATGTTAAATAAATTAAATAAATTACTACCAATCACATAAAACCACAAAAACGTCATTTCCTTTAATGACGTTACATTTATAACTAAACTAAAACAGTTATAATATTTAGCTATATATATCAGATCAGCTGTTTTATTTTGCCCATTCAACAACGCATTTTTGATAAAGTATAAATGCAAAGGCTCAAGCTACTACTCATATATAGAGTTAATACACAATAAATAATACATTTAATCATAAAAAAGCTTACTGGATTTTTATCACAACATTCATAGTTATGCAATATGATATTCCTCATTAACATTCGCTTCATCAATAATCGCTTAAAATAAATCAAACATTATATAGCATCGGGCAATATAAAGCTGTAGGCTTCCCCGCTTGAGGCAACCCATGTAACTGAATCGCTGTTGTACTAAAGCAGGAGGCCACACGACAGCTAACCCCTGATAAACAAACCACCGCACATCAACAAAGCAACCTAGATGCTTCTCATCCACGATCGTTCAATAATTCTTCACCAGATGGCTTCTACAAATAAACTGGTAAGCATAATCAGAATAAAAGACATAATATATATCTAACTCATAATTCATCTATAAAAGGAGGATTATACACATAAATACATTTTAACTGACCATTTTAACCAAATAACATTGTTAGAACTTCAACCTAACACAGACCTAAAAATTATGAGAAATACTGCACAGCATATAAAAACATATGCATAATTATTTACTTAGCCTACAACTATTCAATATTAAAAACTACATAATATCAATATCTAAATTTCAAAGGCTGATTATATATAGTGATGATGGAGTACCAAGGAAGTCAGAAGTCAAACTATGATTTCTGACTTCATATCCACAAGTGTGTATGTGCATCAGGTAAAACATCCATCACTGAATCTACATCATCTACCATAATAACAAAATAACATGAGAATCTAAGTACTACATATAATAACTTCATATCAAAAATAACTACATGTTGTATATATTACACATCTCATTTCATTCATCATATATAATGTACTGATTTCTGATTACAAAATTTATAATAAATATTAAAAGACATGGACAAATTGCTCCTCATCTAAAGTATGTAAATGCATATATATATATATATATATATATATATATATATATATATATATATATATATATATATATATATATATATGCACTTATAAAAATATATATCTTGGCAAAAGATGAAAATATGTTGTGTAGAAACTATATACATGTGTAAGAAAATATTATATAAAAATGTATATATATATATATATATATATATATATATATATATATATATATATATATACATATACAAACTCAAATCATAAAACATAAAACTTCAAACACAATAACAATACCCAGTTTCAGCACCTATCTAACCCTAAGACTCTTAGTACGAAGAATTGGTTTAATGGATACTCTTTCATTTAATCCTTTCCCTACATCAGCCCGAAGGCAGATGATCCATTTCATTTCTTTTTCTTCTGTAACATTTTTTACATTACCACCTCGGGGATCAGGTGTAATGATTTCAATAACCATAAACTCGAATGTGTGCTTAGGACCTGTTGATATCACGTGCTTAGCTAAAGCATTAGTGATGGCCCCTATTCTAATATTATATAGATGTTCCCTAATCCTATTCTTAAGGAGCCTGTCCGTCTTCCCTACATAAAAAGAGTGACATTCAACATAGATGGCTAAATAAACAACGTGCTGTGTATCACAACTAGCTGTACACTTGAATCTAAACTCCTTACCAGTGTCAGGATGCACAAAGCTTCCTGATTTGTTAATATACGAACAATAGTTACAAATTCCACATGGAATAGTTCCTATTGTACTTACAGCTTCTTTTTCAACATGAGGATAGCATAACATCCTTCTAATATTTTTTCTATTTTTATATCTGAACTTAGGTTTATCTCCTATAATTTCAGCTATCTGTGGATCAGTTAACAAAACATCCCAATGTCTCTTAAAAATATCATAAATATTATTTTTATCTCTAGTATAAAACATGGATATTCTAATTTCTGTGGCCACATTATCTCTAGTATAATGTTCTCCCTCAGTCTGACTAGAGAAATATGGTTTCGCTCTACTTTCTCTCAAGGAATCAATTTCACAGAGCCCCTCACTAAGATCATCGGAACTATATCCACGGTGCTTAAACCTATCCTTTAGATCATTTAGTTCTGCATTAAAGCCACTTTCTGTATTGTTCAACCTGGATGCACGCATCGCTTGACCCTTGACCACGTTTTTAAAGACATAATTAGGGTGCATACTGCTTCTATGAAGCATAGTGTTCCTATAACACTCTTTTCTATATACACCAGTATCAAATGAGCCATCACTTAATCTTTCTACACATATATCAAGAAAGTTAATTGTCGTTGTGGAAGCAACCATGGTGAACTTCATATAACTGGTGGCTTGATTCATCTGTCCCACAAAGAATTCTAGCATATCAAAAGTAAGTACTGATCTACAGATTAAAATTGTTTATATTTTTACAGTAGCAGAAAAAACAGAAACAAAAGATGTAAGAGCACAGTCCAGCCTGGTTATAGTTTTTTTTTTCTGATGATGACTGATAAAAGAGTATAGTGAGAAGATGCCC
>NC_056751.1:395669531-395714014 GCF_019279795.1 Protopterus annectens
CTTTCTAGCCCAATGGTTCCTGGAGTTCATAAATTCAAATGCCATGGAACAGCTAGTCACTGTTCCCACGAGAGGAGAAAATATACTAGATCTCATTATCACAAACATGGGGACAAAATGCTCCACACCAGAAGTATATCCCTCATTGGTGAGATCTGATCATAAACTAATCTCACTGAAAATCCACATCCCTCCCCCACCCCAAACAAAAAAGACCACAGTGAAGAACTTCTCTAAAGCAAACTTCACACTACTCAAGACTGGTGTGGTATCTTTCAAGGCCCCTGAACCAGTGGAAACCACAACCCAAGCTGCGGAAGCCCTTACAAATGCCTTCTAAGAACACCTCCAGGACTGCATGGATCAGGCAATCCCAAATAAAACCAAGACTCTTTCCACAAAGGGCAAACGTCCAGTCTGGTGGACCACAGCCATTAACAAACTTTACAATAAGAGGAGAAAGTATTACATGATAGAACAAACTCCATAAAAGGGAAGTCACCCCTGATCATTATTAGTAAAAAAATACGAGCACTCATAAAATCAACTAAGGCCAATTTTGAGAGAAAAATTGCCATGAATTCAAAGGACAATCATAAGGCCTTTTTCAGCTATGTTAGGAACCTGGGTGGAAACTCCCAGATATGCTCAGAATTAGTCCAAAATGATACAAAAATCACTGAACCCACAGACATTGCCAACATACTGGCAGACAGGTTCAGTGCAAACTTCACCCCCCTCTCCCCCCCTAAAGGAGAGATAACTATCCCAGTGGAGTGTAGCCTCCCAGACATCTCAAATGCACAGGTGAAAGCTGCTCTCTCTAAAGCTAAAACACAGCATCAATGGGACCGGATGGTGTCCCCAGCTGTGTGCTACACAAGCTAAATGAGGAATTAAACCCGCACATAAGGCAGCTGTTTAATCTCAGCCTTACCACAGGATACGTGCCCAAGGAGTGGCATACGGCAACTGTGGTCCCACTCCACAAAGGCGGTGCCTCTATGGACCCTGGTAATTACCGCCCCATAAGCTTAACAAGTCTAGTCTGCAAAGCTATGGAGAGGATCATAATGGAGCTCATAAACAAAGATATAGGGGACTTGCAGACATTGGACCCGACCCAGTTTGGCTTGTCAAGAGCAGATCATGCCTTTTGAACTTGGTCGACTTCTTCGAAACAGTCACCAAGGCCATTGATGAGGGAAAGGCAGTCCATACAGCCTACCTTGACCTTGCAAAGGCTTTTGACACAATACCCCACTTGGGTATTGTAGAAAAACTTACCAGCTTAAATGTAAACCCATATGTCACAAGATGGGTTGCAAACTGGCTTAAGGACAGAACCCACAGGGTTAGAGTTGCTGGCGCTATGTCAGACTCCAAGCCGGTCACAAGTGGTGTCCCACAGGGCTCGGTCCTTGGCCCCCTATTGTTCGGCATCTACTTCTCAGAGGTACAGGCCAACATGGGAGGACTTTGGCTGACAAAGTTTGCAGACGACTGCAAACTGGGTGCCATAGTGGAAAGTGCATCGGACATGGATATCCTTCAGAAGGGACTCACGGAAACAGATAGCTGGTGCCAGAGCCATGGCCTGAAGTTAAACACCAAAAAATTTATCGTCATACCCTTCGGGAAAAACAAGGTAACCCCAAGCTACCATATAGGTGGCAATCCACTAAGCACAGAAGAGGTTATCAGGGACCTGGGGACCCAGGTTGACAGTGGCCTTTCTTTCGACACTCACATTGCTAAAGTGGTTAGAAAGACCTTCTACATTGCCCACCTGATCATGAAGGGATTCACATCCAGATCTAGTGAGGTCATTGTTCCCCTGTACTCTTCACTTATCAGACCAATGATCGGGTACAATGCCCCATTCAGGATGTATCTCACCCGACATTTGCAGCAATTGGAGAGTCCCCAAAAGTTCCTCACCAAAAGGATAAAGGGACTCCAAAATCTGTCATATGCTGCCAGATTGAAGAAACTCCAGCTCTATTCAGTCGCATACAGTCTGCTCAGAGGTGACATGTGCCTGACATACAAGGCCATGTCCAACCCGGAATTAATGGACATGCTCCACCTCAAAAAATCCAAATCCACCAAAACCACTAGAGCAAGTGACTTAAACCTTAGCACGGATATAAATAGGACGTGCTGGAGGGATAGATTTATCACTCAGAGACTCCCTATGCTGTGGAATAAAATCCCGGTCCATGTGAGGCAGAGCACCTCGCTGGCTCTGTTCAAGAGAAATCTTGACCTGTGGATGGGAGATCGTAGGTTTACCTCGGGAATCATCTCTGTGTCACTGCTGGACAGAGGCACAACAAACTAATGGGCACAGTATTTTTTTCATATAAGGGGTGGCGTAAGCCACAAAACTTTGGGCTAGGCTTATAAATGCCTTAGGGCAGATAGCCTAGTATAAACCTATGAACCTATGAACCTATAAGGTTCTGTTTACCATATAAACACAGTATTCTACTGCTCTTCCAGCAAATATGCTGTCTTTAGAAACCCCTTGGCAGTAGACTTCATCCAGGCCCAGATTCAAGCTCTGTGCTATAGGTATTTCACAATCCACAAAAATGGCCCAAATGGACTATCACATTGTATGGCAGCAGGTTCTTCAGGTAAGCTCCTGCTTATCCCTTTCTGAGCTAACAAGAGGATCACACTTCCTGGTTTGCTATTGATAGACTACCTCCTTTTATACAGCAGTAGCTGGCAGTGACTGCCTCATTATCTAATACATGCACGTTTCTGATTAAAGTTATCTGAGAATTTCCCCTTCATACTTTTAAAAGCATACTACATATCTTCATACATGTCAACCTTTTAGTGCAAGAAATCTGCACAAAGCCTTAAATAATGGGGGGGGGGTACAAAAATAGGGACAGTTTTATATATAGGTTAAATTCCTTAGTGAAATCATGAGTTACTAACACAGGTTTAGAACATAATATTTTTTTTTCATTTCATTAAAAGCTCTGTCTGCCTCTTGAGACCATTTCATCTTGACAGGAGCTTGCCGTTCTGTGATCTGTCAAAGCATAGGCAATAGTTGCAAAAGTAGGTAAAAATTTTCTTTAGTACCCAGCTAGTCCTGCAAAACATTATCTTGTCCTTTAGTGGAAGGTATGGTATCTAGTTTTTCTAGTTGTGATTTTACCATGCCTCTTCCTATAAGGTATCTCAAATTCTTAACTTCCATCATGCCCAGTTTACTTTTCTTAGCAGTCACAGTGAAACCAGCGTATCTTATGAATTTTAATGCAGAGGGCAGCCACGGTGGTGCAGCGGTTAGCGTTGCCGTCTCACAGCAAGAGGTTCCCCGGTTCGATTCTCGGCTGGGGTGCCCTCTGTGCGGAGTCTGCATGTCCTCCCTGTGGTTGCATGGGTTTCCTCCGGGTGCTCCAGTTTCCTCTCACATCCCAAAGACATGCTATAGGTAGATTGGACACTCTAAATTGGCCCTAGGTGTGAGTGTGCGAGAGTGTGTGCCTTCTGTGGAAGGTTGGGCACTGGGCTGGCAACTCGACACCGGAAAAATTCACTGACAATCATGAGCGGACAGGTGATCCACTGTGGTGACCCATAACCAGGAAAAAAATGAAAGAAGAAGAAGATTCTTTACTGGCAAGTCATTCTTCCAATCATCTGAATGAATGATCATGTCATGCTGTCTGGAGCTCCATGTAGATGGAATGGGACCACTGAAACATACTATGAGGGTATACAAGTGGTATCTGCCAAATGGCATGTTTAGAGTTTTTTTTATCTGCTCTTTCTGGGTTATCTATCAATTCATCAATTCTTGACATATGATAGCTGTCAAACTCTGAAACACTATTCATAGGATCATAGGAAGTTACTAGGCTAATAGCCCTAGGGCCCTTACAAGCCTAGCCAAATTCTACCCTTATTTCCATGATCAACACCTATTGCCCCTGTCCAAGAGGGACACAAGTGGAACCTCCAGGGTGAATTTATGGTTACCCATCTAATCATCCAGGTTGCATTTGAGGAGGGCCAATGAGGTGCACTGTTTGACATGAAGTGGGAGTCTGTTCCAAAGGTGTGGCAACCTCTGGTAGATAAATCTCTCCCTCTGGCAGGTTCTATTAATGTCACATACCAGGTTAAGGTCTTTAGAGCAAGTAACCCATGTACCATTTGACTTATGGAGATGCAGCATTTCCAGTAAAACAGGGTCAGAGATTGCCTTGTATGCAAGATGGAGATTGCCTCTGAGTAGTCTGTATGAAACAGAATAAAGTGACATTGATTTCAGATGACCCACATAGGACAGATAATAAAGATCTAGAATTTTCCTTGTGAGGAACCTTTGAAGTCTCTCCAGTTGCTTGGAATGGTACATACCAAAAGGGGCATTGTACTCAATTATTGTCTGATGATGGAAGAGTACAGAAAGGTTATAACTTCTTTTTTTCTGGATGCAATGCCCTTACTTATGAGATGATCAGTATAGAATGCCCTTCTTACCACTGTGGAGACATGGTGGTTAAAGGTGAGATTGCTGTCAACCTGAGTGCCCAGGTCTCTCACCACTGAGTGGATACTTAAGGTGTTACTATTGATGTGGTAGTTAGCAGGAACACCACCCTTACTGAAAGGTTTGATAATACATTTTTTGCCTTGAGTTTAAGGCCATGACTCTGACACCAATAATTTGTTTGTGTAAGATTTAGAGATTCTATAACCACTCCCAGTTTGCAGTCATCAGCAAACTTTGATAGCCACAGAACTTTAATTTTTGCTTGTACTTCAGACAAACAGATTCCAAACAGTAGAGGTCCCAGGACTTATCCCTGTGGAACTCCACTGGTTACATGTCTGCTGTTGGAAGTGGATTCCCCTATTTTGACTATATGGGTTCTATCAGTGAGCCAGTTAGCAACCCATTTAACGATGTAAGGGTTGATACCTAGCTGGGTGAGTTTGTCAATGATGCCTGAGTGGAGGATAGTATCAATTGCCTTGGCTAAGTCTAGGTAAGCTGTATGCACAGATATCCCCAAGTCCAGGGCCTTGGTGACTGTTTCAAAGAAGTCCACCAGGTTTAACAGGCATGATCTCCCTTTGACAAATCCAGACTGAGTAGGGTCAAGTATCTGGAGATTACCTATATCTTTGTTGATAAGGTCCATGATGATTCGCTCCATGGCCTTGCAGATATGGCTAGTCAGGCTAATAGCTCTATAGTTCCTGGGGTCAGTGGAAGCACCACCCTTGTGCAAGGGAATGACGGTGGCCATTTTCCATTCAGCTCAGACAAAGCTGGTGCTTAGACTGTGATTGAAAAGAGTACCCAATGGTGTTGTTAATTCTTGTTGAAACCCATGTAGGATGCAGCCTGGGATGTTATCATGTCCCATAGATGCTGTGTCCCTGGCCTTAGAGAGGGTGTTAATGACCTTCTCTTTAAAGATATGAGGTAGGGGACATGTGGCAGGGATGTCATGGGGTAAGTGTGGCAGGGACAGGGGAGTGAAGTTTTCACAGAATCTGTCGGCCAACAGATTAGCTATGTCCACAAGATCAGTATATGTGGCATCATTAACTACCAGTTCGGCACAAATCTGGGCCTTTCCTTTTCGGTTATGGATGTAACTATAGAATGGCTTATGGTTGTCTTTAGTTGAGGAAGTTAATTTGGATTCATAGTTTGCTATGGAGGACTTCACAAGAAGTCTTATTCATTTGTTTAAGATGATGAGGGAGTGTTTCCAGCTTAGGGCTTATTCCCTCTTACTCTTAGACAGCAATTTCTTCCTCTGATTGTAAAGCCTGTTGATGGCAGCTGTCCACCAGGCAGGTTTGTTCTTCCTTGAGGATCTTGTTTTGGTCCTACAAGGTACAGCCAAGTTAATGCAGTTATACAGGTGTTTGTATAAAGCACTGGTGTAGAGCTCGGCATAGTTGCCAGTTCCATCTGAAGGGGGAGGTGCAGAGAAGCTGTTTATACCATCCTGTAAGAGGTTATTGGTAAGCACTGTATCCAGGATGTTGGCACCTCTTGCAGAGTCGTGAACCAGCTGGTCCAGGGCATTGGAGTTAATGAAGTCGAGGATCCTTTGGGCAAGTGTGTTTGAGCATGAGTAGTTTGCCTAGTCAATGGATGGATACTTAAAGCCACCCAAAACCATGGTGTCCAGATGTATCTTGATAGACTCAAGTAGATCCAAATAGGCAGAGTGGATGTCCTGATTCATGGAGGGGGTCCTGCAGCTGGCAATGACTTGAATAGGTGTACTACCAACAGTTAATTGCACCTGAAGTATCTCCAGGGAATCATACTGTTTGACCAATCTGGAGGTATATTTATCTTTAATGAAAATTGATACACCGCCTCCTTTATTTTTTATGGCTTCAGTTTGTGGTCTGAACATGTGGAAGGAGGTGCAACAATGTTATTCGTTTTCCTAAAGTTGTTCAGAGCCTCATAGTTCCATCAGGTTTAGGAACTAGTACTCTGAGGCTGCTCCAGTCACACTGGTACCATGATGGCACTCCTAGTTTGAGCATCTTTTGTACACTGCTCCATTCACACTGATACCATGTTGGCACTCCTAGTTTGAGCATCTTGTGTACACTGCTCCATTCACACTGATACCATGTTGGCACTCCTAGTTTGAGCATCTTGTGTACACTGCTCCATTCACACTGATACCATGTTGGCACTCCTAGTTTGAGCATCTTGTGTACACTGCTCCATTCACACTGATACCATGTTGGCACTCCTAGTTTGAGCATCTTGTGTACACTGCTCCATTCACACTGATACCATGTTGGCACTCCTAGTTTGAGCATCTTTTGTACACTGCTCCATTTACACTGATAGCATGTTGGCACTCCTAGTTTGAGCATCTTGTGTACACTGCTCCATTCACACTGATACCATGTTGGCACTCCTAGTTTGAGCATCTTGTGTACACTGCTCCATTCACACTGATACCATGTTGGCACTCCTAGTTTGAGCATCTTTTGTACACTGCTCCATTCACACTGATACCATGTTGGCACTCCTAGTTTGAGCATCTTTTGAACTTCTTCACTTATTAAGTACTCTGTATGGTTTCAGTCTAACCTTCACTCCAGGTGTAATTTCTAGATTATGTTATGCCTGTTTAGTTTTCCCAGGAATTTCTGACAACACTCCTTTATTTCTTAACAGAAATTATCTTACTTTCTGCTTTTATATTTTTCACAAGGACTCCTTTAACTGCACTTCAAGTAGAGATTCTCTAGTCTGTTCTGACTGAATTTCAGCTTGCAAGCTAACCACAGAAAACTATATTTTTTCATGTCTGAAAAAATAAATGGGATAAATTTGTTCCTTTTGTTTCTTGATTGTCTAACCTTATGTTGACTTTATTTATTCCTTCAATCACCTCAAATTCCCCTTGCAACTCAGACAGAATTGTATTCTCCATGTAGGGTACTAATACAACTACCGCATTTCTTGGCTTAAATTCTCTAAGTTGGGCATTCTTATTATAAATCTGAATTGTATTTCCAGGTCTCTCTGGATGTGCCTCTTCTCTACAGCACACAACTAGCTTCCTTCAATCCTGCAAACTAATGCAGTGTTCTGTCACTCTTGTACATGCTGTCTTCTTTGTGAGTGTCCTTGGCAATGTCAAGCAGCCCGCTAGGATACCTACCGTGCAAAAGTTCAAATGTAGGAAAACCCAGATGAAATGTGGTACCTCTGAATAGCAAACAATACATGTGGTAACAACCAGGCCAAGTTCTTCAGTTCTGTGACAGTAGCTTTTCTTAGCATGGACTTCAGTGTTTTACTGAACCTATCTATTAATTCATCAGTCTCTGGATGTTAGACTGAGGTCTTCATTTATTGGACTTTAAAATTATGGAACACTGTTGTAATATCCATGAACTAAAAACAGTGCTTTGGGCAGTAAACATTTTAAGGGATACTCAGTCTGGACAATGACAGTACCAGTTCCTTAGCAATAACCTTAGCATAAGATTTGTATAATGGCATTTTGTACTATAGTCCAGTATTACTTTAATGTACTAATGCCCATTGCTAGATTTTACTAATGGCCTCACTATATCTATAACAATATTTGAAATAGCACCTTCATGTGAGGGGCTGGGTTGAATGGACTCTAAATCTAGGATGGTGTATGGTTTTCTAACAGTCTGAACAAGAAACACAGAAATGTTCTATTTCTTTTAAGTCTGACCGGAAAACCAATACTCTCCATTTAGTTTTATTCATCCCTAGTTGACCTCCTAATATGAGACTGAGGAATACCTTCATTACTAGCGTGAGGTAAGGTTTTGCGACTAGCAATTGATTTAGAATTTCTTCCCTGTCTTTATTTACCTGGTATTAGAGGTTATCTGTTAATTCAAAATAGGTTAAGAAATAATAGAACATCTTGTTTGCTGTCCTACCCTAGAGCAGTGGTTCTTTTCTCTCTTGCCTTTTTAAGTATGATCTTCTCACTGTGCCTTTTTAAAATGTTCCTGTAAGCCCACTAACTCGAGGTTATTTTCTTAACTGGCTTGTTTTAAGGTAGGAGGAATAGCTTCCTCTCTCAAAAGCACTGGAACTGCAGCTTCTTCTATGCCTTCCCCTAGGAAAGGTAGTTACAGACAAAACAAATCATCTTCTGCTTTCTCGCCTGCTAACTGCACAAACTTCTTGCCTGATCTTTCTTTTAAGTTGCTCACAACTGTTTTAGTGTGACTAGACACCATCTTCTCCCTTTGTTTTGATTCCTTATGCTGTCCTCCTTTTGTGAAGGGTATTTCAGAACATTTATCTTCAGAGTGATTCCTTTCCTTACAGATGCCTGTTACTTATGATGCCTCTTATTAATGAATTTTCCACTTGGCACTGATAGAAATGGGTTCAGAACTCTGCACTTTCCTACTTATCTCAGTTTTAGTACTCACTTTATTGTCAGGATCCTTACTTAAGTGTCCTTCTTTTACCTTCACCTTCTGCGTTTCTCTGCTTACATTTCTTATTAATCTCTGTGCAATTTTATTTCTTGTACAGATTCCTAGTTTGGAATTTTCTGGTAGTTCATGTTCAGTTCAAATATTGACATCCCTTGCAGTTTTGATGTTCTCTTGCTTTATCCCTGGGACATGCATCTGAAAACATACAGGATACCCTGCACTGTCTAACCACAACCACATTCCAGCCTTTTTTGTAATGTCTGTTCTAACTTTGTTCCCCCCATTTTGATTCTGGACTTTTATATGAGCATCAATCTGTCTTGCTCCCCATTTTTCATTCTTATACTGAATGGTTATTTAAGCTGTTCCTTTGCTTCTTTCTTACTAAATGCATCAGTTTACAAATTCTTCTCTCTCCCAAATTTTCCATGGTGATTTGAAATGGAGAAAATATTTTCTTAATACAACATTGTGAGTCAAGTCAGGAGTTGCAGCCACATGGTTTAAAAGTTTTCCTAGGATTATTTGAATTTATACAAATGTGAGGTCATATTCCTGTCACCTTGAATGCATATTACCTCTAGTTTTTCCTTGTTACTGTTCTTATCTATACATTCATAGATTCTTAACAAGGATAGCCATACTTTCTGCATCTAGCAATGCCTGACTTTCTCTTCCATCTAGAAATACAGTATGCTACACCAGATACGTTTTAACACTGTGACATACATAATGCTGACTCAATCATTCTAGCTGTGGAATTGTCACACTCCATAGTAACAGCTTCACTTGCAGCATGTATTGCTGTTTTCGCATTTCTGCTAGTCACATTCTCTTTAGTATTAGTGGAAAAGAATTTATTGACCCCTTCACCCCTCATTTGAAACAAGTAAATCCATTATTTACTGCTTTTTGTTTAGCAGACAATGGCATATTTCTTACTGCATATTTAGGCATAGAAGAAGACAGTTCAGTTTTAAATATTATGCCATTAAGTGATAAGATTTCTACTTGCAATCATTTTGCAATACCCATTTTATATTATTACTAGGCAAGAGTCTTTTAAATCTGAATACTGCTAGAATTTCTAATATTTTCACATTGCTGCTCCTATCAAGTTCTAACCATAGCTTTAATATATGTTTTAAGTCATGCATCTGAAATTTTATCAGTTTGTTAGCGTTGCAAATTTTATGGCATGTTCTTCAGAGATTATCCCAGCCCTAACCAGAAGTTCTTCAATGACACTCGTGATGGATTACATGATCTTTGCCCATTCTGAATTCCTTCAGTTTTTTGTGTAGCTTATCCCTCAAAATCCACAATATATGATTCTAGGTCATCCTTTTTACTTAGTTTCTTAATAGCAGATACATTCCTAAGGTGACAGTTACACTGGTTAGTACCACTAAGTGCTATTGCATTTCTACTATATTCTGGTTTGTCCCCACCTGATACTCTACAAGTGTTTTAATGGATTCTCCATGGTTCAGGTTGGAAGGAAGCACAGTAGGAAACAAGAAACAACAATGATACTAAATTCAGCAGTCAAAAATGCCTGGTTAACTCCTTAGGAAAATATTAACCCAAATAGGTTATGCTTGTGTCAGAAAGGCATGGAGAGGAAAGGTATATTGTAAATCCTTGGTCAGCTGTTCATACACGCACCACAGTGTACATCCAATGAAACACTGGGGTCACCAGTTACGAAAAGCACAAATTTATTCTGTAAATCCACAGGGGAAATCAAAATAACATCTCATTTAGTTTCCAGTTCAGATAATCAGAACACTACCTTAGTGTTCTTCCACCATATATACACAGTTTTGTACTTCCAGCGAAAATAGACTGTTTTTGAAAAAGATGTTCACCTCACCTAGGCCAGATTCACTGTATAAAAAAGCCCTGACTGGGTTGTCAAACTACATGCCTCTGTGAATCTCTGAATGAGGATCTCCCTTACTAGCTTGCTGTTTGCAGATGACTTTCTTTTATGTAACAGGACCTGGAAATAAGAACCTCATTACATACGTCCCATGACAATTTCCCATACACAAGTCACTTTTAAAGGCATGCAACATATTTTCCAAAGTCAGCATGTTACCATAAATACATGATATATATATAGACTGAGAGAAAGTAATGTGCCAAATTATCAAAACTGCTTTTGTCACCTCTTTGATGTGAGGCAAATGTTAGATCAACAGGTTGCAGTGTTGGTCAGAATTTCAACATTTAGTAGCTTACGAAAGGTTTGTTTTCATGCAGGTAAGTGGGTTTCTGTTTAATAATGCAGAAGCTGTTGGACATACTGAATGTTTTGGACTTATGGGGTAGGACTGTGTGTGTGTGTGTGTGTGTGTGTGTGTGTGTGTGTGTGTGTGTGTGTGTGTGTGTGTGTGTGTGTGTGTGTGTGTGTGTGCGTGCACGCACGTGTGCACTCGTACAAGTGTTTGTTGGTTTGAGTCAGGGTTAGGGCTAGGTAGAGGAATAGTTTCAATGTTGTGTGCATATAGTTAGATAAAGTGTTTATGTCTGAATGGCTTGAAGTACTGTTAGGGGGATGTTATTCATGATAATAAATGGGGTTTGGGTTAGAATCAGTGGGTGGGTTAGGATAACAATTAGCATTCACAAGTAAGGTGAGAAGGAGGTGCTGCCCCAACCCCAGAACTACACATTACCTTGTGAAAAAAACTTTCACTGATAGTATCACTATTCTGACAAGGTGTGCCTGAATCTGTTAGGGTTTATTTATTTGTTATTTAATTAGTTCGTTTTTGCTGATCAGAAAGTTATGTGTTTATTTTCAGTTTTATGCATCAATATTTTAAAGGCTGACATTAACTTACATACACATACACACACACACACACACACACACACACACACACACACACACACACACACACACACACACACACACACACACACACACACAATCTACTTATCAAAAAACATAGACATATTTACTCATCTGTTTTTTTTTTAATTTGCAAATGCATGAAACATTGTGACAGGTATACTCTCAGAAATGTTTCCTGGCATTGGTAGAGCCACACTCATTTTCTAAAAAAATTGAAGAAGCTTCCTTGAAACAACTCTCTGTGTACTGTCTCTGTCCAGTCTTCTGTCCACTTCAGCAATCCACTGTCACAAGTTTAATTTTAATGTGTTGGTAAAGGACAGTGGAAGAAAAAGAAAGAAAGAAATTATCTGCTATTATCATGCTAGGGCTTGATTTTTTTAATATTAAATCTATTTGTTGTACTTTGCTCTTTGTATATTTTATATTCCTAGCTATTTTGCATTTAAGTTGTGTGTTTGTAAACCTATTAACATTACTTATGAAGTTCTTCCATGCAAGTACGCCTCTTCAGTTTAATCAGCTGTTCCTACGATACATAATGGTAGCTAGTTAAACTGTTTTACTTATGACTTTAAGGCCAGAACAGAGTAGATAAACAAGTATGAATGGAAGATAGGTGCATTTTGAGATATTTTTGGAATATATAATAAGCAGGACAGCAAATAACAGTAGATTCCAGTTTTCCTGTGTCCTCAGTCAAGGATGAAGTATGCTGAGGAGATTCAAAGGAAAGGATGCCTGAAGGGAGGAACAGATTGGACTTCATGTATTCCGTGAAGAGTTTGAAGTTGAAGTTACTTATTTATGTCTGAGATTTATCAAAAGAATTCTCTTATTATAGATAGATAGACGTCTATGTGTGTTTATCTCAACTCGTATCACAGTTTTGCTACAACTCTTGAATGATTGTATGTTTAAATGCAAACATTCACTTAATAAATGTACTCAAACCTGCCATTTTATGAGCTATGTGAAACTATTAAAAAGCATTTTTGAAGATGTTCAACTCTCTACACCCACATGTGGGGTGGCTTCCACCAGTCCCTCCTACTTTATTACACTACCTCCAAGGTTGCTGCTTCTCAAACACACAAGTATCACTGGCAGGTAATGTAACACTAGCCTCATTGTTTCTCTAAGGTGCACTTTTCTTGGACCAACCACAACAAACTATCATGATATTATTTCAGATAAATGGGTAAGGAAAATGTGAACAAATCTAAACTCAAGCTGTTGTGCTTGTGCAACTCACAAGATCAAATATTAAAAGCGTGATCACTTTAGGGCAAATCTAATGTGATTGAAAATGCAAAAAAGAAAGCCCCCATACTCTGTGCTAATTATATATACTAACTCTGAAATCACACAGTGGGGTTAGGGCAAATTATCCTACCCTGCTGCACCACAAGCCTAAGCAAAAACTCCATTTGAATGAACGTTTATTCATATGAGCTTTCAGCTTTTTTTTTTTTTACACCAGGAAAAAACATTCACTCATAAAGATATATATATATATATATATATATATATATATATATATATATATATATATATATATATTTATATGTGTGTGTGTGTTTGTGTGTATAACATACACTCACAAATTTATATATATATATATATATATATATATATATATATATATAGTTCTATCAGAAGCCTGAAACACTATAAGCTTGAAAATCAAAATCGTGAAACCAAAAGCCTGAAAACTCAAAATCCTGAAAACCCAAAATCCTGAAACTCAAAATCCTGAAAACACAAATAATGCTAATATGCCAATACAAAGACACTAATATCTACCAACTGACCTTGACCCTAACCCTAACCCTAAGGTCCGTCACTATCGCACACTCACCTGACCCACGCCCTAACCCTAACTCACTTAAACCACCCCTAACCCTAATTTCTGTCACTATTGCATACATGCCTAACCTGCACCCTAACCCTAACTCACTTAAACCGCCCCTAACCCTAACATAAAACCAACCGCACACTTACCTGAACCCAACGCATGACCTAACACCACAGGGCTAACAATAGCAAAGCCACAATGATGTCAGTATGTCTATTTTGTGTTTTCAGGATTTTGAGTTTCAGGATTTTGGGTTTTCAGGATTTTGAGTTTTCAGGCTTTTGGTTTCAGGATTTTGATTTTCAAGCTTATAGTGTTTCAGGCTTCTGATAGGGAACCATATATATATATATATATATATATATATATGGTTCTACCTGACATAGCCGAAACCACACAACACCGACAACCACATCACCGACACCACATATTCGACAGTCCATAAACACGAAACCACACATAACCGACAACGAAATAACCGACGGTACACAAACACGAAACCCCATACACTGCACACACCACAATAACAATTATTAAAAACAAAACACATCCCCATTCCACAAACCACACACACAACACAAGCACACCAAAATCCTTACAAGCCCACACTAAACCTTACCTAACCCTAAGGTCCGTCACTATCGCACTTACCTACCGCTCCTAACCCTAACTCACTTAACCCGCCTATCGCCCTAACCCTAACTCACTTAACCCACCCCTATCGCTCCTAACCCTAACTCACTTAACCCACCCCTATCGCCTCCCTAACCCTAACTCACTTAACCCACCCCTATCGCTCCCTAACCCTAACTCACTTAACCCACCCCTATCCCCACAGCCCGTCAATCTCCACACTTACCTGCCTCGCACCCTAACGTCCGTCACTACCGCATACTCACACAGCCTTTCCCCATGTCGGCATCCTCGGCGTTGGTGTTGTCATCCGTCGTGTCGGTCTTCTGCATTGTCGATGTTCTGCCACTCGCGATTCGCGTCGGTCTTCTTCGTTTTCGATCTTCTGGAGCTCCGAATTCCGCTGTCGGTCTTCTGCGCTGTCGACGAAGTCAGGTAGAACCATATATATATATATATATATATACACACACGGACATACACGTGTGCATAGACACAAACATGCACACACACACAGACACACAAACACACACACAGACACACACACATACACATATGTATATAGATAGATAAATAGTAGAGAGATGGAAAAAAAGAGAAAAAAATATTGATAGTTTGATTTCTTGAGAGATTCCAAATATTTGGCTTCCACACTCAAGATTTCTGAAAGTTTTTTATAATCCTGTGCCATCCTTGGCAGATGAGTACATTTACTTGCTTAAATTGCACTTTTATAACTGTGCTGGTGTTATATTATTGCATTATTCACCGTGTCCTTGCACGGTAAATCATTTTACAGTGCCTTAGTAATTAGCAATATTTATTTGCTGGTTTATATTATTTGTGTGCACTACTGGTGCTTACTTTAGTTGGTCGATGCTATTTCTTTTTCCACTTTCTGCTTCTCCTGGTGATGTTATTGACCTCTTCTTGAGCTTGGTATTCATTTCAGAAAGCCCTAAGTGTAATTTTCCAATTGGCCAGGGGTCATTTTATTTGATTAGTCAGTTTCTGTACCTGGCCCATTTCCTGAAAGCTTCCAAACCCTTGTTGCCCACACCTGAGATTTCTGAGAGGTTTGCTGCAATCCTGTGTCATCCTTGGCAGAAAAGTACATTTACCTGCTTAAATTATATTTTTTTGTCAATTTGTAATGGTGCTAGTGTTATTTAACATGTCCTTCCATTTTTATAATTTTATAGTGCCTTTGTACTAAGCTGAGTATGTTTGGAATATATTTTTTTGCATAGTTTATTGTACATTTGTGTGATGATAAGAGGTACTGCCAGCCATGCCAGGAGAAGTAGGGCAATGGATGTGTAGCATATGCCAGCACAGCTAGCTCAAATTTTGTAAAGAATTATATGTCATTTTTGTATCACACTGATTTGTACTGAAGCTTGTGTTTAAAAATGTGTTTGTAAAGTTGCTTGTGTCAAAATGTGTCAACAGTGTTTCCTGTTGAACAGAAAAGAAATGTATATGCATTATTGTAACTGTTTAAATGTACATATTGTAACAGCATATACTGGCAAAGAAGAGGTTAATCCACCTTACTTTAAAAAATATTCTTGGAATTAAATTACTTTATTGGTTAAGCCATAAAGATGTCATCCCACAGTTTTGAAGGGAGCCAGAGACACAATGTCTGTACTAGAGAATAGTTTGTAGCTCCTGTAGGAAGAGTGGAATGGTTTTATTGTTTTATGGCTTCCAGATGCTGCAACAGATCTTAGAAAAGCTCCAGATATGTATGGTAGCACATAGGTGCTAAACCCTAGCAGCTTCTAGTGTTGGTAATAGTGTGTGAACCAGAACCAGAAGTCAGATGACCAGATGTATGTGATGTCATTCTGTACAGAAATTATGTTTTAATATTAGAGGAGACTGAAGTCTCAGGGGCAGTCTGTTCTTAGAAACCTGACCAGAAAGACCCTCACCCACATCATTTTGCCTTGCGGTAGTAACTTAACTAGGGAAGAGTAATTCTTTTAGTCAATCAGGAATAGATAGTAAGATTAACTAAATATTTTTTTGTATTTTTGTGAAACTTTCCATCTATATTATTTTTAATTTTTCCTGTGACTGACACTGGTGTTTATTGTAAATAGATATTTAACATGTTCTTGTTCTTTTATTATTCATTATTAATTATATTTAAAGTTTTCATTGTGGCTGGTCCTTTTTAGAAAATATTTAAGTTTTGAGAGTATTTGCATATATTTATTTGGTGATAACTGTGGGCACTCCTGAAAGCCTTGCTGTTTGGTCAACATTACCATTTGTATTAATATTGAGTTTGCTCAGTATAATTGGATATGCTTTTAAGACCCTTATAGTAACTGACTGGTGGAAGTGAAACTACCTTATAGTCTGGACAAAAGGTGGCATAGCTAGTTAATCTGTGCCAACCTTTCCCAAGTGTGTGTGCATGAAAATTAAATCGCAAAGAGTGTATGTATTAGCTACTTGGAGCAGGGACACAAATCACTGGTTTCACAGAGAGGATGCTGAAGGACTTGGCTTGGACACTTGGCTGAGGACCTAAAACTACAGCTGTACCATGGTGAGCCTTACTGAGGACCTGGAGGGAGACAGATAGCGACACTCAGACCCTGGGCTGAGTGTGTTCCCTGTGTGCTGTTAAGAGAAATTGTGCTTGATGCAGAAAGGTCTGCATCTGGAAATACTGGGTGTATCCATTTGTATTCCAAGTGAACATCCCACTCCAGTGTCAGTGGTGAGGACTGAGTCTCCTTGATTACTGGCCCAGAGTGGGGGATGTCACACCTTGTACTCTAAATCAGCTTAAAGTGCCTCTGTAATTAATATTATCTGTTTGCTGGTTTCTATACTTTGTGAGCATTCCATGTTCTTAGTTTGGTTGGTTAATACCCTTTCTTCTTACACTTCAATGGGCTAAAGTGTAATTTCCTGATTGGCCGAGTGTGGGGTCATTTTGTATGTTTAGGCAGTTTCTCTGTTTGTATAAGTCATCACTTTTGCACAAGGCTCCTTATCACACAGCAGTGGTTAGCACTGCCCTGTATTCATGCAAGCACCTAGAATTGAAAATTTACCTACAAAACCCCTCCCCCAATGGTCTTACTTGTCCATAAAACAACTACTTTGTGCATTTAGGACCACCCCCCTCCCATGAGTTTAGTCTTGGATATTTATGATAGAAGTCTATATTCATACAGCACCCAAGCTTGTCAACTCTAGTCGTCTCATGTACCACCCCCCTGATGATCATGAAATAAGGATCTGGAGCTAAGGATATGCACTTTCCTGGTATCTCTGTAGCCAGTTTGGAGGATATGGGCATAGTGAGGCAATGTAGCAATTGTGTCAAGTTTACTGACACCCACCTAATATTCAAACAACTTGATATGGCACGTGAGAGATGTAGTTACACAATGTCACTAGAGGCAAGGCTTTCATATACATGCACCTATAATACAGGCTGTTAGAAACACACACATTATACCACCTCATATACTTCATACCCACATATGCTGTGCCTCTTAAATTTAACCTTCCTAAAACCCAAAGACCTCCTAGATATTGCACATACAATAAATATCCAGAAACCTCAGAAGTACTCTCCAAAATAACACCCACCATGACACTTAAAGCCACATTTCACAGCATCACAACCTTTAAACCCATATGACAGACAACCACACAACCCAATACTTTGGTCATGGGGACTCCATTTTGAGACACACAGATGTCCTACTCACCAGAATGAGTAAAGAAAAAAATCACAGTCAGTTGCCTGTCAGGGGCCATGAGCCAACACACACACTCAGGTTGCTGAACCATAAGTAGCAGTATGACTCGGTCATAGTCCAGGTGGGTGTAAATGACCCAAGATATACCTCCCTGGACTATATGCAAACAAAAATGATGGAGCTCTCAGGCTATGTGCCCCTGGCCAGCATGAGCCTGGTATTCAGGAACATTCTATCTTCTCCAAGGATGATGTCAAAGTATAAACAGAAGATAACTGAATTTAACAATTGACTTATTTTTTGGTGTCATTCAAAGGGGGTGCATTGTCAGCTTGGGAGGACATGGTAGAAAGATCACACTGCTTTGCCAGGGTTGGTCTGTACCTGTCCCGTGTAGGCTTCCATATATTGGAGAAAACCTTGGTTTTCCCCCATAGTGCCATTTTTAGGCATTGTCAGTCTGATAAACCTTGCAACATTGTATAACCAGCACAAAATATGTAAAGGTGTTATAGCTCAATGCCTGGAGTCTAAACCAGAAAGTCCAACATCAGCAGGTTGTCCTCACCCTGGAGAACATAGACGTTTCTGCAATTACTGAGACTTGGTTTAAAGTCATGGAAAGCATCCAGACAGTGCAGGAATACAATGTTTTTCTCACATTTAGACTACCTACTGCACAGGAAGGGACAAAAGCTGGAAGCGTTTCAATTTGATTCAAAAACATACACACTTCATAGCTAGTCAATCAGTATGATGCTTTTGAGCTTCTCCATATCCAAATTGCTAAATTATCATATCCCTGCAAGCTATAGGTTCCCCTCCATAGCCCAAGAAACTTATACAAGATGGAAGTTATACTAGGGGAAGGTTTATGCCCTTTTCCCACTGTGGTGTGATCTGGGAGTCAGTATATATAATTAGCAGGGGGAGTGGGAGTGCTGGGTGGGCTTGCGGTCTTGCAAAAACATTGAAAAATGTGACAAATTTTAACCTTATAGAAAACCATTGAAAAATCTGACAAAATCAAACCAAATTTTGTTAATGTTTTCAGGGGTGGGCAATCCCCCAGCACCCCTCATGTGAGGGTTGCACCACCCTACTCTCACTGCTAACTATATATACCAACTCTGAGGTCTCACAACAGTGGGGAAAGGCATAAGCCTTCCTTAGTATAACTTCTATTTTGTTAGTATTTTATGTTTAGATATTTTCACTGAGTTGACATTTTGGAGTGTCAATATTATGCAGGCCTTCTTTTTACTGTTGATTAAATGAGAGCTGGATTAAGTATGGGCAACTCACTTATGTATGGAAATGGTGCTGCTGAGATAAACAGTTTTATTATGCTACTTAGGTATGCAAACAAGTCAGGTAAGGTGTGTTATTGATCACACTGTGGTCTAGCCAGTCGACATTATAGCATTATACATTCTGCATATCCTACAAGGTTGTGAAATAGTCTTTTATAGGTAGTAGTGCAGTGATTTTAACCCTAAATGTTCCAGTAGTTACTAAGGTTTAATTAACATCCTTAGTGTAAGTGAACCAACTGAGGAAAGAAAAAAGGTTTGAGTGGAAGGAAATTAATACTCCTTTCTCAGGGACTGGGCCTTGGGTGAGCTCACAGTTTGAGCATCCCTCCATCTACTGCTGCCCCCTCCCAAAAATGAGGCCTTGGTGGTCAGTTTCAAATAGAAACCCCTCTGGTAGAAATATATATCTAGACTAGAACTGTTCTCACCTGATAAAGACTTTTGTATTGGCATGTAAAGTGAAGATGCCCAGCGAGTTAAGAGAAATGATCAGACACTATGAACAGCATGATTAATGAAATAATAGCTGTACCTGGTTCTTGTTTTACAAGAAAACCACTGAATCTATGAAATCCATACTGAGTTCTCTAATTATGCCAATGCTAAGAAACCATTCCCGGTATGTTGCAAGAAAATGGGCCTCTTATGGAGGGCAGGCCTGATGCAAAGATCAAACAGGAAGAAAGCAGAAGCTGTCATACTTCTTTTTATATTATAAAGCCTCACTGGCAGTGCAGAGAGTTGTCAACATTCCAAGAAATATGTCATATTCTAGTGATACCTGAGGCAATTGTTCGGTAATTCGTCTAACTTTATGCTGCAGGATAGAGTGTTATAGCTCATCAAACAGTCATATGTATTTACATTTTCTGCACATTTCTGTTTTTTTCAGTGTGTGTGTGTGTGTGTGTGTGTGTGTGCGTGCGTTTGTGTGTGTGTGTGTGTGTGTGTGTGTGTGTGTGTGTGTGTGTGTGTGTGTGTGTGTGTGTGTGTGTGTGTGTGTGTGTGTGTGTGTGTCCACGAACCAACCAAGGAGGCACCTGTATGCGACATAATCCAAGGAACCAAATGGTAACCAGCAGAAAAGTTCCACAACAAACACTTTGTTATAAAAAACAGGATTAGTGTTTTCGACCATAAAAAGTAAACTGAAATTCATCAGAGCAAAGGTGAAATTGATACACTAATACATTTAAACATTTGTACTATATATGTCACAAGTAATTAAAGCATTCATTATAATCAACTAGTATTGTTAACCAACAAACTGTTTCTGATTTTCCAGCTGATGACACACAATTGGATTTAGATTTGAATAGATGGCTGGATAAATGTCATGTTTGCCTTACAAACACAAGGTACAAGGTTTGAATCTCACAGGGGATAATTGGCTAGGTTTAAAATGGCTCGCAAGGGCAGTTAGCCTAGTACTAATCTATGAATCTATACATCATCTTCCTTAAGCAACGATAATGGTATGATGATGGTATGACTGTGTACTCTTCCTTAGACTCCAAATTAAATGATTTTGGCAAAAAACTTTATAAATTCAGATCTTAAAACTAGATAATGAATATTTACTTGAATGTTTTAGGAGCCAGATTGTGCTGTTCAGGCTTTATATGTTGCAGTTTCCCAACAATATTACTAGGGACTTTCCTTTTTACAATGAGTTTGTTCGCCTAAATGACAAGCATGGTTTTGAGACAATGGAGGTGCTGATTCAGAGGAATGACTTTTTTATGAACCAGTTTAAGGAGGAAATTTTAACACTTGATAAGAAGATTAAGGTCGATCTACTGTTCTTTACTTATAAGAATAAATACAATGGCCTTTTCAACAAAATTGAAAAAACTGAATTAATTAAAATTAAGAAAATTTTGAGAGCCATTAAGCAGTATGATAGTAAAGCAGCTTATCTGGTTAAGACAAGGGTTTAATCAATGGTAACAGACCCCCTAACTGATGGTAAAGGACCCCCCATTGACGTAGATAGGGATTTGCAACAGGACATTAATCAACTGGTTTCTCTTAATAAAGGTGATGATTCCCATAGGAATTCTAGATTAGATTAACCTTTATAATGTCCCCCATTACAGAGGTCTGAAAGAACTGCAAACATGCAAGGGCAGAGGGGAGGATGAAGCAACAATCAGAATCGATTTCAATTCATAGGTGTGTACTAGGCTAATGGCCCTGGAACCTTTACAAGCCTAGCCCATAGGATTACCCTGGCATTGTTCCCAGTGCCTGTGTCAAGTAAAGCCACTGGAGTGATCCCTGGGGTGAATTTTCTATTTCCCATCCACTCATCAAGATTTCTCTTGAAGAGGGCCAGTGAGGTGCTCTGCTTGACATGTATAGAAAGTGTATTCCATAGCATGGGCAATCCCTGGGTTATGAACCTGTCCCTCCAGCATGTTTTGTTGATTGTGTTAATGAGGTTGAGGTCTCTGGAGTGTGTGGTGCGGATGGATTGGGATTTCTTTAGATGTAGCATTTCTAACAGATCTGGGTCAGACATGGCTTTGTAAGTCAAGCAGAGATCACCTCTAAGTAGGCGATATGAGATAGAGAATAGTTGGGAATTTTCTGAGTCTGTCCATATAAAACAAATGTTTAAGGTTAGGGATCCTCTTTGTGAGGTACCTTTGAGGCCTCTCCAGTTGTTGCAGGTGTTTAGTGAGGTACATGCCAAATCGGGCACTGTACTCAATGATTGGCCTAATGAGGGAAGAGTAGAGGGAGACAATGACCTCTTTCTTCCTGGATGCAAAACCCTTAATGATGAGATGTGCCACATAGAAGGACTTTCTGACCGCAATGGCAATGTGGTGGTCAAAAGAGAAGTTGCTGTCAACCTATGTTCCCAAATTTCTTATAATGCCTTCTGTATTCAGTGGACTACCATCGATGTGGTAATTCATAGGAACTGGGTTTTTCCCAAAGGGGATGATGACACACTTTTTGGCATTGAGCTTAAGGCCATGGTTCTGACACCAGTCGTTGGTCTCAGTGAGGCCTTTCTGTAGGATGTCAGCATCACTTGGGGAGTTAATAATAGCTCTCAACTTGCAATCGTCTGTGAACTTTGTCAGCCAGAGTCTCTTCGTGTTGGCCTGGACTTCAGAGAAGTAGATACCAAACAGGAGAGGACCCAGGACCGAACCCTGTGGGACTCCACTCGTGACTGGTCGGCAGTCTGACTTGGAGTCAGCTACTTTCACAATGTGGGTTTTATCTGTGAGCCAGTTTGCAACCCACCTAGTGATATAGGGGTTGATGCCTAGCTTAGTGAGTTTTTCTATGATTCCTGAGTGGGGAATGGTATCAAAGGCCTTGGCCAGATCAAGGCAGGCTTTATGAACCACCTTGCCTTCATCCAAAGCTCTGGTGACTGACTCAAAGAAGTCGAACAAGTTGAGCGGGCATGATCTACTCTTCACAAAACCAAACTGTGTGGGATCCAGAGTTTGGAGATTCCCTATATCCTTGTTTATTAGGTCCATGATGATGCATTCCATAGCTTTGCATATCAGACTCGTCAGGCTAATGGACCAGTAGTTGCTAGGGTCTGTAGTCGCTCCTCCTTTGTGGAGAGGGATGACTGTAGCAGTGCACCATTCAGTAAGGACAAAGCCTGAGGTGAGGCTGTGGGTGAACAGGGCACACAGGTGAGGTGCCATTTCACTCTATAGTTCATGTAGAACACAGCCAGGATATTGTCAGATCCCATAGAAGATGTATTCTTAGCCTTGGACAGTGCTGTTTTAACCTGTGCAGCAGTAATACTGGAAGCCTGGCAATCTACTGGTATTGTGATTGGTCCTTTTGGGGGGAGGAGTAAAGTTGGCACTGAATCTGTCAGCCAGTATATTGGCAATATCTGTTGGCTTGGTATAGGAAGTACCATTGTGCAGTAGTTCAGAGAAATCTGGGTATTGCCGTGGATATTCTTGGCATAACTATAGAAGGCCTTGTGGTTGTCTTTACTATCTGCTGCAATTCTATTTTCATAGCTAGCTTTAGATGATTTGATGAGGGATCTCATATTTTGTTGAGGCTGATAAGGGAGTTTTTCCAGTCATGGGACTTCACCTTATTCCACATCAGTTTCCTCCTTCTGTTGTAGAGTTTGTTTATTGCAGGGAACCACCAGACTGGCTTCCTTTTTTTGAAGGAGAGCGTCTTGGTTTTATTGGGTATTATTGGGTATGGCAAGATCCATGCATTTGTGTACGTGTTCGTACGGTGCATTGGTATATGGTTAGATGGTCATGCTACTATTATCCATTTGCATGGGTGCCATGAAGTTAGCCACCTATGTTTTCAGGAGCCCAAAGTTAGCCTTGGAAAAGTTTTTCATGGTGGTTACCTTTGTGGGGGGGGGGGGGTTGCGGATTTCCAAGGTGATTAGTTTGTGGTCAGATCTAACCAGGGAAGAGTTGACTATTGGTGTAGAGCAACGGTCGCCCATGTTAGTAATGACCAGGTCAAGGATATTGCTACCTCTAGAGGGGGTACGAACGAGCTGGTCCAGGGCATTGGAATTAATGAATTCCAGGAAACGTTGGGCAAGTGTATTGTTACATGAGTAGTTTTCCCAGTTAATGGAGGGGTAATTGAAGTCACCCAGTATGAGAGTGTTAGGTTGGACCCTAATATTCTCCAGGGTGCTTAGGAATGTGGAGTGTGAGTCTTGGGACATGGTTGGGGACCTATAGCAGGCTACAACCTGAATCGCTGTCTTACCCAATGTTAGCTGCACCTGAAGTACCTCTGATGCGTTATGTTGGGCTACCAGTCTGGACTTGTGCGTATCCTTTATCAATATTTTGGAGCAACGGTCCAAGTTCTGGGGCCAAAAGGTGTGGGATGAGTTATAGCCTGGTAGTGCATGGGGTGGTTTCTGCTGCCTTGAACCAGGTCTCTGTTACAGCACAAATGATGTTCTCCATTTTAAGGAGTGCTTCAAGTGAGTGCATTTTGAGATTTAGACTTCTAGCATTGAGCAGCATGACCCTCAAATTGCATTTGTTTGTAGCTGTTATGGTGGTAATTTGATCTTTGGAACACTGCCTAAAAAAGGCACTATAGTGGTGGCAAGAGCCTTGGCCAGTATTCAGAAGCCCAGGGGTGACAGATGCAGGCCATCTTTGGCAAAGCATTGAGGTCTGTCAATCATGTCATCCCAGGCACACAGATACTGGATGCCCTTAGAATGACACCAGAAACTTAGCCAATTGTTGAAATCAATAATTTTCCGCTTATACTGTGGTATCATTCTGGGTGATGGTAGGATGCTGCTCAGGGCTACGGTCATACCTGGGCTACATAATCCAAGAGCTCCTCCATGTCTCTTTTCATGTAGTCCAGGGAGGTACATCTCAGGTCATTCACACCCACATGTACAATGACAGAATCATATTTGTACCTGTTGTTGAGGGACCTGAGTGTGTGCATTATGTGGTGGATCCTGGCACCTGACAGGCAGCTGACTGTTACTTTCTCCTTATTCAGCCTAGTGAGTAGGACACCAGTGTGCCTCACTATCAAGTCACCTATGACTAGTGTGTTGGACATGCTGTTTTGCCTTAGGTTAGGGAACAAAACTACCATCAGAATGTTTACAGGGGCAACACCCAGGACAGGGGAAGATGGGGAATACTGGCACAGGTATTTGCACCAATTTTGATGGTGTTCTTAACATCTATAAAGATCACAAGATTTTTAATTACAGTAAATTAGATATCACCATAGATCACTTTTCTTTATTAGAAAAAGAGTTTACCTTTGTCCCAGGACAAAAAAATGATTTTATTGATACTCTAACTGAATTTAAAATCTTTACTTGAAAATTAAATGTAGCTATTATTTATCATAACAGTAAAAGATGTGATCTACCTAACATTGCTTCTTTCAAGAAAAAAAGCAGTTATATTCTTGCACCACACTGCTTATTCATGCATTTGAAAGGGCTTGAGAATCCAATTTTTGTAAACTTCAGCAATTAAAGGGGAAAAAACATTTTAATAATTTGTCTGTCAATCAGATAAATATCCTTAATGCTTTGAAGCATGACAAGTCCATTAGAATTATGAAGTCTGATAAAGGGGGTGGGACTATTATTTTTGATTCGATGACCTACACAGGTATTATATTTGAAATGTAACAAAATACGGACTTGTACACACGTTTCAAAAAATGAGATTAATATTGCCTATAGAAAGCCTGACCTACATCTACAAGATTTACTCTGAGGGTCTTATTTCCATTGGTGCTTTTAATTTTTTGAACAATACATGACCAAAAAAAAACACAAAAAGAAAAATCTAGCAAGGCTAGATTTTCCACTGTGTGATACCTTAAACCTCTTATATCAGAGGCAACATAGGACATATGCAAATTACCCTTTAAGGATATCAAGTGTTTCAGCTAAATGGCAATTCTGAATGTCCATGACTTTTTCTTTCACTTTTATTTATTTATTTATTATTTATTTATTTCCAGTTTGTTGACCTTGGAGGGCCACCGCGCTCAAAGAGCCCATTTTCAGTGGAGGCCCGGGGAGAAAAGCTCCATAGTACAAAGTGTAAACTACATAATTCAGACTACATAGTACAGAGAAAAGCTAGATAGTTCAAAGTTAACAAAATATAATACATAGTTAACAAAATACAATATACAGTAGCAAAGAGGTGCAGTAACATCTTGTAAGTATTACATAGCAAACTAAGAACAGTTAAATTACAACATATATACAATATATAATACATAGTAGGTTGAGAACAGTAGTATAGCGTAGAATGTGTTCATTGGTTAGAAATGTCAGATAGTGATCTGAAATAAGTAATTGAGGGATAGATTCCTGGTAAGAATGGGACTTTGAGTGTGATAAAAATGATCATGAGTTAAGGAGGTTTAGGTAGGTAGAGAGCAGTTGCACTTCCAGGTATGGGAGAGGTAGGAATGGAGCTGGGTTTTGAAGTGTTCAAAGTTTTCAGAGATTCGTAGAGATGGAGGGAGAGAGTTCCATTTTTTGGCTAAGGTAAAGGATAGAAGTAGCTGCCCAGTGGGATGATTTGGTTTATACACTGAGATTGGGTTTTGGTGGGCAAATCTAAGGGGTCTGTGAGGGGTGTAGGAAGGTAAGATGTTAGCAAGTACTGGACATGTATTAGGTTTGAAAATAAGCTTGTGGGCTGTACAGAGTTGGAGGTAGTCCAGGTAACTGGGAAGTTCTAGCCACTGCAGTTGGTGGAGAGGTATACAGTGGTGAGTAGAGTATTTGGATGAAGTTGCAAATTTTGAGATTTTATTGTAGCAGGTTTCCAGTTTAGAAGAGTTGGAGGAAGATAGATTGGTTAGTAAGGGTGCACCATACATCAGGGGTAGTAAGTAGGTTGAGGCAAGGGTCTGTTTAGTTGAGGGGGAGAGGAAGTGTGAGTTTCTATACAGCATGCCAAGTTTCTGATGTGTTTTCTTAATATTTAGTAGAATATGGTTATCAAATTTTAGTTGCTCATCAATAGTAACCCCAAGAAGTTTGGCAAAAGGAACAATTTCTAGAGTGGAGTTAGCATGGCTGGTAATTTTAAAGGAGGATTTGTCAAGAGGGATAGATTTTGATGGGGAGAATAGTAGGATTTTAGATTTGTTGGCATTTAGGGAGAGATGATTTTGAAGCATCCATTTCTCAGTAGTTGAGAAAGCAGATTGAGTTTTAGTTTGAAGCTCAAGGAGGTTGGAGGCAGAGCAGACTAGTGTTGAGTCATCTGCATATTGTACTATTCTGGTGTTGGGAATTGATGTGTGGAAGTCATTAATGAAAATATTAAAGAGCATAGGACCGAGTATGGATCCCTGGGGTACCCTGGTTGGGGTTGGAAGGAAGGCAGAGGTACCAGTTTTGATTTCCACAGCCTGGGATCTATCAGAGAGGTAGCTGCTAAACCAGGTAATGGTGTTTTGTAAAAGGTTACATTTAGAAAGGTGGGAAAGAAGATGGGTATGGGAGATAGTATCAAGAGCTTTGGAGAGGACTGTAGACACTAGATTGCCGGAGGCATGGTTTACTATGTCTAGAAATGAAAGAAAAGCTGTTACTGTGCTATGGCCAGGATGGAACCCATGCTGTGTTGGGGTGAGGAGTTGGTTATTTGTAAGGAATGGCATTAGCTGGAGGTGGATACATTTCTCAAGAATTGTTGAGATAGGAGATAGAATTGCTATGGGTCGGAAGTTGTAGTAGTTATTGTTTTTGCCTCCTTTGTGGAGGGGTTGGATAAAGGTGGTACACCATAGTTTAGGGACATATGATACCTGTATGGATCTATTGATGAGTATACTAATGGGAATAGTAATACTGTCTGTTGCTAGTTTTAGAAAGATAGAGGGGATGTTGTCAGGGGCATTGGAGCAAGTCTTAAGTTTAGAGAGAAGTTTTTTTATGTATGATGTGGGGATGGGTTTGAGATGAAAAGTAAGAGGAGTGTTTAGGGTGGTAGATTGGGGAGAGGATTTGAGATGGGAGGAGGAGTTGTTGTTAGGGAAGATTTTGGTGAGTTCTGCTATCGAGTTAGTAAAGAATGAATTGAACAGTGTAGCTATTTCTGTGTCATGTTTGCTAGTGTCGGGGCAAGGGTTGTTTTTGGTGCCTGGATTAAGAAGAGAACTGATGGATTTCCAGAATTGTTTGGGGTTTGTGGAATGAGTAGTCTGGAGTTTGATATAGTATGATTTTTTATCCTGCGTAATACGTTTTTTAGCTAGGTTGCGGAGTTGTTTATATTTAAGAAGAGTGTCAGGGTGCTTATTACGATGGTAGAGTTTCCAGGTCTTATCCCTTTGTTGCATGAGTGTTTTGGTATCTTTAGTAAGCCAGGGGGCGGAATTGGTTTTTATACGTTTTATTCTTGGAGGGGCTTGGGAGTTAAGGGTATCCAAGAAGGTTGAGTTGAAGAATTCAACGGCATTGTCTAGAGGAAGAGTTTTTAATTTATTCCAATTTATCAGTTTGTGGGAATTGGAGAAAGCTGTGGGGTTAAAGTTTGTGAGATTCTGAGTATGGATATATTGGTGTAGGTGTGGAGAGGAATGGGTTGCTCTTTGGATGAAGGCTGGCAAGTGATCACTAATGGAGTCTGGTAAGGTGCCAGTGTGGGAGATTTTATTTGGGTGGGAGACAAGGATCCAGTCTAGTATGGAGCCTGGGGGTTATTTTTATTGGGTCTGGTAATAGCATTTGTGAGTTGAGTGAAGTTATATAGATTGATTGAAATGGTGGGGTTATTACTAGTGATCTTGTTCAATGTTTACATCTCCTAGCATGTATGTCTCATGGCTGATATGAGATGAGGCCCAATGAAGGATTTCCTCAAGTGTAGTAGTATTGTTTCCAGGGGGGATATAGAGGGCTATAACACAAATACTTTTATGGTTATTTAGTTTGAGGTTTCCTGTGACTAGTTCAGCGTTGTTAAACTGAGGAATAGGATTTTCGTAGGGAGTAATGGAGAGTAGGCTAGAGTATATTAAGGCTACTCATCCACCTTTCTTTTTTAGGTGGTCATGTCTAAGAGCTTGAAACCCTGGGGGTAAGATTTCAGAGTCCAAAATATTGAGTTTTAGCCATGTCTCGGAGAGGGCTACTATGTCAGATTGGGTATGGTATAACCAAGCATGAAAGTGGGCTATTTTGTTTCTTAGACTTTGGGTATTAATAGTCAGGAGCTTGAGGTATTTAGAGTTGGTAACATGGGTGGTAATGGGGGAGTTGGATTGCTGCTACTAGTTGGTCCTGGGTTGGGGTGTATGTCTCCTGCTAGGCATAGGTAGTCAAAGGGGAATGAGAGCAGGGGGTTAGATTTATTCCTGGAGTTTTGTGGGAGGTACAATAATGCTTTGGGAATATGATGTTTCATTGAGGAGGATAAGAGATTTAGTTTGAAGAGTGGGTTTGGATGAACAAGAGAGGGGGTTATTGAGTGAAAGTGAGTTGTGGTAGAGTGATGATTAGTGTTAGGGGAGATGGTGGAGTGATAAGGGGATAGGAAAGAAGTGGGTAGTTTGTAGGAGGTATAGGAGGTGGCATGGTATAGTGTTATTAGAAGTAGTATGTTGAGGGAAGGGAGGAGAAGGGTGTGAAAGGGCATGGTAAGGTTTAGATATAAATTAATAGTTGGGGAATAGGTGTTGAGGAAGTAGTTGGATGTAGGCAAGTATGTTAGAGTAGGAGGGAGGTGTATAGAAGTGTATACAATGTTTTAAGGTTAGGGAAGGGGGAGGGGGTGCGAATGTATTGGTGGATGGGAGGGGAGGGGATAGTGAGGAGATGTGAGTGGATTGGATTAGAGAAGTGGGAGGGGATTTATGGCTAGGATAAGTGTAGGAGCACTGGGGGTGTGTGGGATTTGGGGGTAGGGTAGGGGAGCGAATGGAGCAGGTTAGAGCAAGTAAAGGAGAAATTCCAGTGACAATCAGTAAGCAGTAGACTCCTGAGAAGCCCTTGGAAGTTCCAGGAGAGTGGGGTATGATAGTTCAGCTGCAGAATTGTTAAACTTTGTTTTCTTAATGTTAGTTTCACAGTTTGTTTTCTATTTGTTTCTAGGTGGAAGGGCTGCAGACCTGCAGTCTTCTAGCACGAGACACCCCTGCAGTTACAGCTAAGAAACTAAATTGTAGACTAGAATTTAATATGAGAGTTAAAGGATAAGGGATACAACACAAGCCTAGTGTAGTATACCACAAAGTGGACAGAAGGTAAAAATTCAGTTAAGCTAGTGAAATAGAGAAAGCTAGAAATGATGGGTCAAGTAATAGATGCAATGGAGAGATGACTATATTCCTATGGGATAGAGCTGGGTATGGCTGCTGGGTGCCTGGCTCAGGAGTGTGACTAATACAGACACTATTTTATTTTGCGTTATAAAACAAATTCAGCTTCACAGTTTGGTCAAGGTGTCACACATACTTTTCCTGAATCTTTTTGAAGGAAGGAGTTAGAGTAATGGCTGACAGGTTTCCTTAGGGATTTAGATGAACAGTTGAGATTTTTTGAAGGGGTCCTTATAGACCAGGCAGGAAGGTTCTCAGATCTTAATGCAGGCTAGGCAGTTAATCTAGGTAGGTTAGAGAGAAGAAAACAGAGTTATAGTGAAAGATGGTAGTATTTTCAGTTTTAAGCATATACAGTGAGGAAGCAGCAGAGAATTTCTGAGATTAAAGGCACCTTAAACACATTCACATACTGAATTAACAACACAGTTAGGATGCAGCAGAGATATTTCTGAGATTAAAGCCACCTTAAACACATTCACATACTGAATTAACAACACAGTTAGGATGCAGCAGAGATATTTCTGAGATTAAAGCCACCTTAAACACATTCACATACTGAATTAACAACACAGTTAGGATGCAGCAGAGATATTTCTGAGATTAAAGCCACCTTAAACACATTCACATACTGAATTAAAAACACAGTTAGGATGCAACAGAGATATTTCTGAGATTAAAGGCACTTTAGACACATTCACATACTGAATTAACAACACTGCACACAGGAATACTACTGTAGTTCTGTCTGTGAGTAGTAGGCTCGTATTATATGCTAAACACAGCGATACAAAAGTAAAGGAGATGCACAATACACGTTTGTTAGGCACAACCAGGCAGTATAGAATCTAAAAAAAAAAACTTTAAATAGCCAGTTATGTCATTTTAAACACAGGTGAAAGTTAAACAAGCATTCAAATACTTGCAACCCCCTGTTGTAATTACTCATAACATGGAGGCACACTAAATTTAAGAAAACTTATTTAGAATAAAAACAACCACAGTACAAGTAACAGCTAACCTAGTTAATTTGCTTCCCCAAAATGTATTCCAAGTTCACTACTCAGCTAGTAAGCACAGCCTATGAAATAGGATCCAATAAGGAAGGTGATATTCCAATTTAGCTCAAAACTAGAGTTAATCTTAACCCTGCAGAGTCTCAGAGCAATTCACTTCAGTTAACAGGGGAATCTATATTCATGAAGCAGGGAACTGGCTATGTATATATCCAACAGTGTCCTAACACAGATAATTTCAGTCAAGATACGCTAAGCAAGGCCCTAAATTTAATTCTATGGGTGCCGGACCTTGGGTGTAAGTGTAAGCACTTCAGATTACTATGAGAACACATGTAATCTAGTGCGAACAGGGTTACGCTATGTCCGGGAGTAGTCTAATTGAAGATAATAGCCCCAGTTAAACAATCGCTGCTAGTAGTACTACTCTTTCACAAGTAGGACAAATATGGAGGAAAACCTGTAACAGCTAGGCAACAATGTAACTATAGTTTTAAATCATGTATCTTAATGGATATAAAGTGTAGAATGAGCCACCTACAGTAAAGCAAGATGCTATTAGTGACCCTGCACTCACTATTAAGAGTTAATAAATGGTCAAAAACCCCTCTGTAAGTAAATGCAAAAGCGTTCCAGCTATCTAAGCCACCTACAGAGAAGTGAGAGGATGTTAGTGACCAACACTCTCTTTTAAGAGTTAAAAAACATTCAGAAACACCTCTGCATGTAAACGCAAAGGCGTTCCAGCTAATTAAGCCACATACTGTGAAGAGAGACACTGTTTGTGACTTTACACACTCATTTATATTGATACAAAGTCAAAGTCAAAAGCCCCTCTGGAAGTCAACGCAAAAGCATTCCAGCTAAGTCAAAGTCAAAAGCCCCTCTGGAAGTCAGCGCAAAAGCATTCCAGCTAACTAAGCCTCCTACAGTTGAGCGGGATCCTATTAGAGACTCTACGCTCTTTTTTAAAGTTAAGGAAAGATCGAAAACCCCTCTACAGGTAAATGTGAAAGCATTCAGCTTTGCTAATGCTGCGAGTATTACTGCGCTCACAGAACAAGCTGGCCGGCGTACCTGAAACCCACATGGGAGGCACCAACTACATTAGCTATTTTAGATACAGTAAGTTGCTACAAAAAGAGAATTAAAACGTAGTTCCTTCATAAAAATTAAGTGTACCAAGCAGGGGCTATTCCTTACAAACAGCAATGGAACACATAAGAAAATAACTTAGAGAACAGCAGAAAATAAAATACAATTTACAGAAAAAGACTCACTGGGACCAGGGACACGCAGCAGCCAGGAAAGATGTAAGATAGTAAAGATGGCGCTCCGCAGGGCTACCCGGATTTAAGCTATTTGGGAAGGATATGAGGTGGGAAGGGGAGGCAAGGGAGGGTCAATAAACCCTAGTTGGGAAAGCTAGTATGGGAGGCCAACCAATAGAATGTCATACATGACATTGGTAGAGGGATGAGAGCAGTGGGTCAGGTGAGGTAATTTGATAGATATAAGGGCTACAGGAGAGATGGTGAGTATGCACACAGCTAAATTATAGGAAGAAGTAACAGGCTATAGAGCAAGTAAAGGAGAAATTCCATTGACAGTCAATAAGTAGTAGACTCCTGAGAAGCCCTTGGAAGTTCCAGGAGAGTGGGGTATGATAGTTCAGCTGTAGAATTGTTAAACTTTGTTTTCTTAATGTTAGCTAAACGGTTTGTTTTCGATTTGTTTCTAGGTGGAAGGGCTGCAGACCTGCAGTCCTCTAGCATGAGCCACCCCTAAAGTTACAGCTGAGAAACTAAATTGTAGACTAGAATTTAATACGAGAGTGAAAGGATAAGGGATACAATACAAGCCTAGTTTAGTATACCACCAAGTGGACAGAAAGTAAAAATTCAGTTAAGCTAGTGAAATAGAGAAAGCTAGGAAAGATGGGTCAAGTAATAGGTGCAATGGAGAGAGGACTATATTCCTATGGGATAGAGATGGGTATGGCTGTTGGGTGCCTGGCTCAGGAGTGTGACTAATACAGACACTATTTTATTTTGCGTTATAAAACAAATTCAGCTTCACAGTTTGGTCAAGGTGTCACACATACATTTCCTGAATCCTTTTGAAGGAAGGAGTTAGAGTAATGGCTGACAGGTTTCCTTAGGGCTTTAGATGAGCCAGTTGAGATTTATTGAAGGGGTCCTTATAGACCAGGCAGGAAGGTTCTCAAGTCTTAATGCAGGCTAGGCAGTTAATTTTTCCTGAATCCTTTTGAAGGAAGGAGTTAGAGTAATGACTGACAGGTTTCCTTAGGGATTTAGATGAGCCAGTTGAGATTTTTTGAAGGGGTCCTTATAGACCAGGCAGGAAGGTTCTCAGGTCTTAATGCAGGCTAGGCAGTTAATTTTCCTGAATCCTTTTGAAGGAAGGAGTTAGAGTAATGGCCAACAGGTTTCCTTAGGGACTTAGATGAGCTAGATGAGATTTTTTTGTAGGGATCCTTATAGACCAGGCAGGAAGGTTCTCCGGTCTTAATGCAAGCTAGGCAGTTAATTTTTCCTGAATCCTTTTGAAGGAAGGAGTTAGAGTAAAGGCCGACAGGTTTACTTAGGGATTTAGATGAGCCAGTTGAGATTTTTTGAAGGGGTCCTTATAGACCAGGCAAGAAGGTTCTCAGGTCTTAATGCAGGCTAGGCAGTTAATTTTTCCTGAATCCTTTTGAAGGAAGGAGTTAGGGTAATGGCCGACAGGTTTCCTTAGGGATTTAGCTGAGCCAGTTGAGATTTTTTGAAGGGGTCCTTATAGACCAGGCAGGAAGGTTCTCAGGTCTTAATGCTGGCTAGGCAGTTAATTTTTCCTGAATCCTTTTGAAGGAAGGAGTTAGAGTAATGGCCGACAGGTTTCCTTAGGGATTTAGATGAGCCAGTTGAGATTTTTTGAAGGGGTCCTTATAGATCAGGCAGGAAGGTTCTTGGGTCTTAATGCAGGCTAGGCAGTTAATTCTTCCTGAATCCTTTTGAAGGAAGGAGTTAGAGTAATGGCTGACAGGTTTCCTTAGGGATTTAGATGAGCCAGTTGAAATTTTTTGAAGGGGTCCTTACAGACCAGGCAGGAAGATTCTCAGGTCTTAATGCAAGCTAGGCAGTTAATTTTTCCTGAATCCTTCTGAAGGAAGGAGTTAGAGTAATGGCTGACAGATTTCCTTAGAGATTTAGTTGAGCCAGTTGAGATTTTTTGAAGGGGTCCTTATAGACCAGGCAGGAAGGTTCTCGGGTCTTAATGCAGGCTAGGCAGTTAATTTTTCCTGAATCCTTTTGAAGGAAGGAGTTAGAGTAATGGCCAACAGGTTTCCTTAGGGATTTAGATGAGACAGTTGAGATTTTTTGAAGGGGTCCTTATAAACCAGGCAGGAAGGTTCTCAGGTCTTAATGCAGGCTAGGCAGTTAATTTTTCATGAATCCTTTTGAAGGAAGGAGTTAGAGTAATGGCCGACAGGTTTCCTTAGGGATTTAGATGAGCCAGTTGAGATTTTTTGAAGGGGTCCTTATAGACCAGGCTGGAAGGTTCTCAGGTCTTAATGCAGGCTAGGCAGTTAATTGGGACCAGTGACACGCAGCAGCCAGGAAAGATGTAAGATCTTTTTGTGTTTTTTAACCAGTGGAAATTTGCTAGATTTTTCTTTTTGTGTTTTTTAACTTCTGATGCAAGAGGTTTACGTTATTGCACAGTGGAAAGTCTAACTTTGCTAGATTTTTTTGTGTGTTTTTTAACCAGTTGATTTTTCTGTGTGACCTTTTTACTCATTGTTTTAGTTTGTTAGTTAAGTTATTTTGTAGACACCTTAATGTTTATGGATATCAGTTGGGTATGGCAACACTATGTTTCCAAAAGTTAAACATTCCTCTTACACTGTGCTGATGATGCCATAAGAAGGCAGAAACAGGCATGTCCACTGCAAGAGGGATTTGGCTTTATTGGCCTGAAATTGTCCATAAATAGACTTAAAAGTAAAAGTGAAAGAATAACGGAGGTTGGAATAGAGATTTGGTTCTGAAGTTCTGGGAAGGTTCTAAGGATATAATAAATATTGTTAGAAACAATTGTAATATTTTTTAGGATTAAAGAATTTATTTTTAACAGACCGGAGGAGCAGCCAACTTTTGTATACAAAACAGGAGATAATTTAAAGAATATTTTTGAACGGAATGCTCTGGTACATCCAAGGATGGTATTTATCAGGGTACCATTAAATGTGGAGCCTTGAAGGGGAAGGAATACAATTACACAACATGCTAAAGAAGAGAATTACATTCAGGCAAGGTAACAGTGACTCTCATTAGGTGGTCTGTACAGCAAAATGCTACACCTGTCCTGCATTTTATGTGGGAAAAACTGAGTGCAGCCTTAGAAAAGGATATATAGACACATTTATGATATTAAAACTATAAGTAATAGAAATGCACTGTAGAAACACTTGCCCCGGGATTCATGAAGCTCGGCACAAGGCCGGTGTAAGGCTTGCGCCGGCAGTGCAGTGAATAATCGGATTAGCAGCGCCATATGCATAGTAATGAGTGCGTGCCGCAACCACAGACACGTGCGGAGGGCACGTGAGCGAGCCCAAGTAGGATGCGGCCGTAGGCGTGGCCAAGCCGGCAGGCGAAGAGCAACCTAAAGTGCTGACTTCCACAGGCCGCCTGCAATAGTAACCGCACCAGCAAGGGTCCATGGATAATGAAACGTACGCAGACTATGCAACATAGTACCCGTTCACACAAAACGGAGAACCAAACAGTAACCCACGAAGTCCAAAGTGTACCCGTCCAAGGAACACAGGATACGCGTAATACCGTGTCTGTCACGCAATGCACTGTCAGTGGGCATACCCAGTGAAGGTGTACCGCAGCATGTCAGCGCGCCGCACCTACATAAAAGTAGCCACATGGGCATGGTCACCAGCAGTAGTGAGAGTACACAGCCGGGTAGCCGTGTCGATATAACAACAAGAAGGAAACTAGATACCCTAAACACAGACAAATATGTGCATAGCAACATGTACTACACCCAGCAACATGGCCATCGCATACACAGAGGACGGCGTATGCCTAAGCGTAATATCCAGAAGCAGAACCCATGCATGCAAATGTAATATACAACAGCCCCGTTATAGCATGGAACCTGCACCCATGTACGACCGTGCGCCCAACCCAGCTAGCAGCCTTGCGCAGCTACACACCTACACACAATGGGTATACCTGAAATGTAGTAAGAAGTATTATCCTAGGCAGTGCCACGCGGGCAAATATGTACCCCACATGTTAACAACCCACCTCAGGTACAGATATCCAAATGGCCGCATGTGAATGTGTCGGCAGAATGTGTACATCCCGCATGTGGTATGGACCTGTCGAAACCCCATAGGTGTGCACACGCCACGGTGCCCATAACTGTGCACAGCTGGACAAGGCAGTATGTTCAGCCACCGTACTGATGATTAGCTATGCAGACATGTCAAACACAACACATGTGGCGGAACATCTGCCCACCAAGCAGGATGCCCCAACAGGGTGCTACAGGCACAGAAGGTGAAGGTGGGACATCACACGTTGAGAATAGCATTGCCGGATGGCCAAACACCCACGGCTAACGCAAAGGATGGAATAACATGTATATGCCTGGATGAATGGGTATGTCATAGCATGGGAATAGGCCAAGCTATCCACCATAATAGCCATGTGTACCAGATACAAACAGCCAGTAACATGCAGTAGTAATGCAGGAAGGCATACACGACTGTGGGAATAGCACAGGACATATGGCACGTGCCAAGTG
The DNA here is from genome assembly GCF_019279795.1 of Protopterus annectens. Classification (NCBI taxonomy): domain Eukaryota; kingdom Metazoa; phylum Chordata; order Ceratodontiformes; family Protopteridae; genus Protopterus; species Protopterus annectens. The sequence continues at coordinate 395,706,596 of NC_056751.1, forward strand.
TCGATGCATGACACAAATGTCCAGGATGGGGCTCCCTGCAAAGAGGAACATGTGTCAACCCCACCCCCCACAGATGTACAGGCAGTGAAAACACATCCCAAACACACACCAACACCACCGTCCATCCCACGATAGCAACGGAGGCTGGTCAAAGACCACCATGACGCGTGCACAAACAGGGACACGTGTAACTGTTTCCCTAACAACCCCCCCAGGCCAAAGAATAATAGTATGGACATATGCATGTAACGCTGTGAAGGATGTGTGGTAGTCCTCAGTATCACAGAGGTAGGTACACAGATACACTGTAATCAACCGTGACGTATGTGCACTGTAGACAGCATACCTGCAGGTAATACATAGTTCAATCATGTGCCACAGAAATATACACATATGAATAAGGATAGGGGATAGACAAGTGTGAATGGGACAAACTATGAACATAGGTTCATAGGTCCATAGGTACATAGTAGGCTATCTACCCAAGGGCAGCCATAACCCTAGGCCATAGTTATGTTTCCTTTGCCAACCCTCCAGTCTGGAGATAAAATGCCTATTATATTGCTGCGCCTCTGTCAAGCAGTGACAATGATGTAATCCCTGGGGTATATCCGCAATCCCCCATCCATTGGACAAGATCCCCCTCGAACAAGGCCAGCAAGGTTCTCTGCCTCACATGTACTGGGATGTTGTTCCACAGCATAGTGAGTGTCTGGGTGATGTATTTGTCCCTCCAACACATTCTATCAATGACCGTGTCAAGGTTCATGTCACCTGCCCCTGTGGTTCTGAGGGATGTAGATCCATTAGGTGAAGCATAGTCATCAAATATGGGTCGCCATGGCCTCGTATGTCAGGCACAGGTCACCACTGAACAAGTGGTATGTGACTGAATGGAGCAGGAGACCTTACAGTCGGCCAGCATAACACAAATACCTGACACCCTGCATCCGTCTGACGATGAACCTATGGGGCCTTCCCAGCTGCTGCAGGTGTCGGGTCAGATACCGTCTGAACGGGGCAATGTACTCAATCATAGGTCTAATGAGTAATGAGTACAAAGAGATGATGACCTACCCTGATCTAGATGTGAATCCCTGCACGATCAGGTGGGCAATGTAGAAGTTCTACCGAACCACGTTAGCAACGTGTGTGTCGAACGAATGGTGACTGACAACATGGGTCCCCAGATCCCTGGTAATTCCCTCTGTGCTCAGTGGACTGCCACCCATGTGGCGGCTAGGGGTGTCCTTGTTCTTCCCAATGGGTATGACTATGCATTACCCGGCATTCAGCTGTAGGCCATGTCCCTGGCAGCAGATATCCATATCTGTGAGGCCCCTTTGAAGGATATCTGTGTCAGATGTCTGTCCCACTATGGCACCCAGTTTGCAGTCATCTGCAAACAATGTCAGCCATAACCCCCCTGTGTTTGCTTGTACTTTGGAAATGTAGATGCAGAAAAAGAGTGGACCCAGGACAGAGCCCCGTGGGACACCGCCTGTGACTGGCAGTGAGTCTGACATGGTGCCAGCAACTATGACCATGTGGGTTGTGTCACCTAGCCAGTTTGCAACCCATCCTGTGATGTACGGGTCCACATCCAAGCCGATGGGTTTATCAGTGATACCCGAGGGGGGTATTGTGTTGAAGGCCTTTGCCAGATCGAGGTAGGCTGTATGGACTGCCTGACCCTCATCAATGGCCTCGGTGACTGTTCTAAAACGTCAACCAAGTTTTAAACGCATGATCTGCCCTTGACCAAGCCAAACTGGGTTGGATGCAAAGTATGCAGGTCCCCTATGTCATCATCTATGAGCTCCAGTATGATCCTTCCCCATGCCTTTGCAGATAAGGCTTCTCAAGCTAATGGGATGGTAATAACCAGGGTCAGTGGAGGCACTGCCCCTGTGAAGTGGGACTACAGTCGCCGTGCGCCACAACTTGGGTACGTTACCCGAGGTGAGGCTAAGATTACACAGCTGTCCTAACTGTGGGTCTAATTCCTCAATGAGATCACGGAGTACACAGCCGGGACACCATCCGGTCTCATGGATGCTGAGTTCACTACCTTGGAGAGAGCATGCCCCACCTGTGCGTTACTGCGGAACAAATGGGCGACTTGTGGAACACATTCGGGGGCCACAATCTTATGGTACAGACATCTCTCCATGTGGGGGGGAGGGGGTGGAGATGTCTTCACCGAACCTGTCAACCAGTATGTTGGCAATGTGTGTATGTTCAGTAAACCTCACATCATTGTGAACCCAGTCAGAGCATATCTGGGAGTTTCCTCCCAGGTGTCCAACATAGCTAAAGAAGGCCATATGATTGTCTGTCGAGTCCTTGGTGATATATCTGTGGGACCTGCCCCGGATGATGTCATGAGAGCTTGTAGTCCTTCACATATAATGAGCAAGGGTGTCATACCTCACAAGGAGTCTGCACTGTCTTGTAGTAGCTACCTCCTCTCGTAGAGCTTGTGTATGGCTGGGGTACACCACACTGGATGCTTGGCATTGGTACAAAGACCACAGTTGGGTAAGGGATTGCCTGATCCATGCAGTCCTGTAGGTGCTGGTAGAAGGCATATGTAAGTGATGCAGTGGCTTGAGTAATGTTCACCACTGGCTCAGGGGCCTTAAAGGAGGCCACACTAGTGTTTAGAAATGTGAAGTCAGCTTATGAGAAAGCCATATGTATGGTAACCGGCACCACCCACAGCATTGTATGACAATAGCAGAAGCTATTGGCCAAATAACATAGTATTAACCTCATTATTAAAATATGTATTATTATGTATTTAGTTATATGTTACTGCTAATTACACTTGAAAATGCCCGGTAAGACCAGGCGAAAGTGCTCGTGATCTACCTGTTATGGTGGTGTCATTCTGACAATAAAGTGGCGATACTTCCCTATTGGGACTTCTGGGGATTATTTAAAGCAGTTGTTAACCTGCATCTCTGGATGTACACCATTTGGTTTCATTTTTGAAAACCTGGTTTTCGTAGCACTACATAATATGGGTAGTCAAACAGACATCCGAATGGGGAACATACAGCAGCAGTCAAAACCACTGGCCACATGGACACAGTCCAACAAGTTCTACACTTCACATATGCACATCGGTGTCCATTGTAGGACCCAAAATTGATCCGTACAGAATTCCATCCAGCCGCCACGCTCCACCAGAAGACGCGACAGCCATGAGCGACACAGCTAGACATATGCACCACCAGCGTATTTAAGGTTGATGACAAGTGTCCATGAAATGCAGGACATATGAACAGAAATCCCCAGATCGTCGAGTCCATAGAACTGCGTCCACATCCCAGTCCCGCACACATGAAGGATGTGTAATGGGTACCACGAGGGTCGCAGCCATGGGATCCTGGGTATGCAGAAATGGGGCTTGGTGTTGTTTGGCAGATAATCCGTCGTCCCGCCCCATGGGAGGGATGTGGGTGTAGCACATGCCTTACTCCCCACTAATAATGCAAATCATCCACTGGATAATGCTAAATGCAGGTGTGAAATGAGTACAGCCCTATACCAGTGTCCAGTAGGCAAGTCCCATGGATGGACAAGCCGCACCCAAGATGGCACCCATAACTGCAAACCTGGTGGAATTACACAGCTGCAGTAAGGCATAACACAGGAAATACAGATAGGGACTACAGTAGACACTCCCCATACAAAGTCAGACCGCTGCATAATACCGGCATACACAGCATTCAATCTGCCAGCACCAAAATGGGGATCACTCGCTTCCATACTGCGGAACAAATGGGTGACCTGTGGAACACATATTAATGGCACACCAACAACGTCAACTAGGAAGGTCATAGGATGGTTAAACTATGGCGTTCCCTCTTATAAAGAACATCTGTCAATGAATAAATAGGATCTACATGTTTTGGTGGTGTTATTTTGACAATATAGTGGCGGATATTTCCTATTGGGCCTTCTGAGGATTATTGAAAGCAGTCACTAACCTGCATCTTTGGATGTACACCATTTGTTTTCAGTTCTGAATAACCTGGTTTTCGTAGCATTACATAATACGGGTAGCCAAACAGACATCATGACTGGGAACATACAGCAGCAGTCAAACCCACTGGCCAGATGGACACAGTCCAACAAGTTCTACACTTTACATATGCACATTGGTGTCCATTGTAGGACCCCAAAAATTGATCCGTATGCTCTATCATCCAGCTGCTGCCATTCCACCCAGAAGAAGCGACAGCCGTGACTACGGCACAGCTAGACATATGCACCACCAGCGTGTTTAAGGTTGATGACAAGTGTCCATGAAATGCAGGACATATGAACAGAAATCCCCAGATTGTCGAGTCCATAGAAGTGCGTCCACATCCCAGTCCCGCACACATGAAGGATGTGTAATGGGTACCGTCGAGGGTTGCAGCCATGGGATCCTGGGTATGCAGAAATGGGGCTCGGTGTTGTTTGGCAGAAAATCCGTTGTCCCACCCCGTGGGAGGGATGTGGGTATAGCACATGGCTCACTCCCCACTAATAATGCAAAGCATCCACCGGATAATGCTAAATGCAGGTGTGAAATGTGTACAGCCCTATACCAGTGTCCAGTAGGCAATTCCCATGGATAGACAAGCGTACGACCAAGATGGCACCCATAATTGCAGACCTGGTGGAATTACACAGCTGCAGTCAGGCATAACACAGGAAATACAGATAGGGACTACAGTAGACACTCCCCATACAAGGTTAGACTGCCGTGCGAATACCGGCGTACACAGCACTCAATCTGCCAGCACCAAAATGGGGATCACTCGCTGCCATACTGCGGAACAAATGGGTGACCTGTGGAACACATACTAATGGCACACCAACAACGTCAACTAGGAAGGTCAGTCAAAGCCACCGGCCACAGTTCAACCAGTTCTATATTTTACACATGCACATTGGTGTCCATTGTAGGACCCAAAAATTGATTACTATGGAATATCATACAGCTGTTATGGTCCTTCCAGAAGAAGCGACAGCCATGACTACGGCACAGCTAGATATATGCACCACCAGCGTGTTTAAGGTTGATGACATGTGTCCATGAAATGCAGGACATATGGACAGAAATCCCCAGAGTCCCGAGTCCATAGAAGTGCGTCCACATCCCAGTCCCGCACACATGAAGGATGTGTAATGGGTACCATCGAGGGTAGCAGCCATGGGATCGTGGGTATGCAGAAATTGGGCTCGGTGTTGTTTGGCAGATAATCCATTGTCCCACCCCGTGGGAGGGATGTGGGTGTAGCACATGCCTTACTCACCACAAATAATGCAAAGCATCCACCGGATAATGCTAAATGCAGGTGTGGAATGTGTATACAGATAGGGACTACAGTAGACACACCCCATACAAAGTCAGACCGCCGTGCGAATACCGGCGTACACAGCACTCACTCTGCCAGCAAGAAAATGGGGATCACACGCTACCATACTGCGGAACAAATGGGTGACCTGTGGAACACATATTAATGGCGCACCAACAACGTCAACTAGGAAGGTCATAGGATGGTTAAACTATGGCGTTCCCAATTATAAAGAACATCCTTAAATGAATTAGTAGGATCGACATGTTTTGGTGGTGTTAGGTATGAAAATACAGAGGCGGATATTTCCCATTGGGGCCTCTGAAGTTTATTTAAACTAGTTGCTAACCTGCATCATCGGATTTACACCATGTGGGTTCATTTCAGAAAAAAATGGTTTTCGTAGCACTACATAATATGTGTAGTCAAACAGTCATCCGCCATTGGGGAACATACAGCAGCAGTCAAACCCACTGGCCTGATGGACACAGTCCAACAAGTTCTACACTTTTCATATGCACATCGGTGTCCATTGTAGGACCCCAAAAATTGATCTGTACGCCACATCTACCAGCTGCGATCGAGCGACCTAGAAGGAGTGAACAGCCGTGACTACGGCACAGCTAGACATATGCACGACCAGCGTGTTTAAGGTTGATGACAAGTGTCCATGAAATGCAGGACATATGAACAGAAATCCCCAGATTGTCGAGTCCATAGAAGTGCGTCCACATCCCAGTCCCGCACACATGAAGGATGTGTAATGGGTACCATCGAGGGTTGAAGCCATGGGATCCTGGGTATGCAGAAATGGGGCTCGGTGTTGTTTGGCAGATAATCCATTGTCCGCCCGTGGGAGGGATGTGGGTATAGCACATGCCTTACTCCCCACCAATAATGCAAATCATCCACGGAGAATGCTAAATGCAGCTGTGAAATGTGTCAGATCCAGGCCAGAGGAATTTCCCAGGATAAAAAAAGCAAAAGGCCCCATCGCAAACGGGGAATTAAAAGTCATAAGGAAAAAACCAAAAAATCCTGGGATCAGAAACCCCCTGCAGACCCCTTGTCGCCTAATTGGAAGAAAAGGGGGTACCCCCATATAACAAATCAACCGGGAACAACAATGGACACCAAAACATCCGGGAAGGTCAAGGTTTAAACAGCATTTAAAAAAACACCTTAATGAATTTGGATTACTTTTTTTCGTTTAAGAAAAGGGGGGGATACCTTTTGGGACTACGGGGATTTTAAAGCGGGCCCTATATCCCCACCATTTTTTTTTCAGAAAATGGTTTCATGCACTCAAAATGGGACCGACACCAGGGGGAAAAACACACATCAAAAATCCAGATGGAACAGTCCAAAAGACACTTTCAATGAATTGGTTCCATTTGGAAAAATTACCTAAATCCATTACTCTAGAAAAAGAAGTGAAAACCTGACTCCCACATGTAGAACCGGTTTTAAAGGGTTATAAAGGTATAAACGGGACTTTAAAAAGAAATCCCCATTTTTCACCATGAGGGGCCCCCACATCCCTTTCCCCACACAAAAATTGAATGGGTCCTGGGGGGAAAGGGGGGACCCTTACGAAATTCGGTGTTGATTCAGAAATTTGTCCCCCCGGGGGAAGGGGGGGAAGCAGCCTTACCCCCACTTAAGAAATACCAGGGAAATGAAATGCAGCTTGAAAGGAACCCAAAGTGTCCAGAGGAAATTTCCCTTTGGGGAAAAAGGGGCCAAGGGCAAAAATTGAAAACCTGGAATTAAATGCAGAAGGCCCGGAAATCAGATAATCGTCCCCCCTAAAAGTGACCCCCAATACCTCAGGGATCAATTCCCAGCAAAAAAAGGGGGACACCCTTCCATCGGGAACAAAGGGGGATGGAAAAAACAATGGCACCCAAAACTCAAACTGGGGTTTTAAACGGGCTTTCCCCAAAAAAAAAACCCCCCAAGAATTAATAGATCTACATTTTTTGGGTTAGTACAATAAAAGGGCGAAAAAATGGGACATGGGGTTTAGAAACAGGGCCCGCTTTTGGAACCCCTTTTGGGT
>NC_056751.1:395733694-395753694 GCF_019279795.1 Protopterus annectens
TGAGGAATTAGACCCACAGTTAGACAGTTGTGTAATCTTAGCCTCACCGGGTAACGCCCAAGTTGTGGCGCACGCCACTGAGGTCCCACTTCACAGGGCAGTGCCTCCACTGACCCTGGTTATTACCGCCCCATTAGCTTGAGAAGCCTTATCTGCAAAGACATGGGGAAGGATCATACTGGAGCTCATAGATGACGACATAGGGGACCTGCATACTTTGCATCCAACCCAGTTTGGCTTGGTTAAGGGCAGATCATGCGTTTAAAACTTGGTTGACGTTTTAGGAACAGTCACCGAGGCCATTGATGAGGGTCAGGCAGTCCATACAGCCTACCTCGACCTGGCAAAGGCCTTCAACACAATACCCCCCTCGAGTATCATTGATAAACCCATCGGCTTGGATGTGGACCCGTACATCGCAGGATGGGTTGCAAACTGGCTAGGTGACACAACCCACACGGTCATAGTTGCTGGCACCATGTCAGACTCACTGCCGGTCACAGGCGGTGTCCCACGGGGCTTTGTCCTGGGTCCACTCTTTTTCTGCATCTACATTTCCAAAGTACAAGCAAACACAGGGGGGTTATGGCTGACATTGTTTGCAGATGACTAGAACTGGGTGCCATAGTGGGACGGACATCTGACACAGATATCCTTCAAAGGGGCCTCACAGATATGGATATCTGCTGCCAGGGACATGGCCTACAGCTGAATGCCGGGTAATGCATAGTCAAACCCATCGGGAAGAACAAGGTCACCCCTAGCCGCCATATGGGTGGCAGTCCACTGAGCACAGAGGGAATTACCAGGGATCTGGGGACCCAGGTTGTCAGTCACCATTCGTTCGACACACACGTTGCTAACGTGGTTCGGTGGAACGTCTACATTGCCCACCTGATCGTGCAGGGATTCACATCTAGATCAGGGTAGGTCATCATCTCCTTGTACTCATTACTCATTAGACCTATGATTGAGTACATTGCCCCATTCGGAAGGTATCTGACCCGACACCTGCAGCAGCTGGGAAGGCCCCATAGGTTCATCGTCAGACGTATGCAGGGTGTCAGGTATTCGTGTTATGCTGCCCGACTGTACGATCTCCTGCTCCATTCAGTCACATACCACGTGTTCAGTGGTGACCTGTGCCTGACATACGAGGCCATGGCGACCCATATTTGATGACTATGCTTCACCTAATGGATCTACATCCCTCAGAACCACAGGGGCAGGTGACGTGAACCTTGACACGGTCATTAATAGAATGTGTTGGAGGGACAGATACATCACCCAGACACTCACTATGCTGTGGAACAACATCCCAGTACATGTGAGGCAGAGAACCTTGCTGGCCTTGTTCGAGGGGGATCTTGTCCAATGGATGGGGGATTATGATATACCCCAGGGATTACATCACTGTCACTGCTTGACAGAGGTGCAGCAATATAATAGGCATTTTATCTCCAGACTGGTGGGTTGGCATTGGAAACATAACTATGGCCTAGGGTTATGGCTGCCCTTGGGTAGATAGCCTACTATGTACCTATGGACCTATGAACCTATGTTCATAGTTTGTCCCATTCACACTTGTCTATCCCCTATCCTCATTCATATGTGTATATTTCTGTGGCACATGATTGAACTATGTATTACCTGCAGGTATGCTGTCTACAGTGCACATACGTCACGGTTGATTACAGTGTATCTGTGTACCTACCTCTGTGATACTGAGGACTACCACACATCCTTCACAGCGTTACATGCATATGTCCATACTATTATTCTTTGGCCTGGGGGGGTTGTTAGGGCAATGGTTACACGTGTCCCTGTTTGTGCACTTGTCATGGTGGTCATTGACCAGCCTCCGTTGCTATCGTGGGATGGTCGGTAGTGTTGGTGTGTGTTTGGGATGTGTTTTCACTGCCTGTACATCTGTGGGGGGTGGGGTTGACACATGTTCCTCTTTGCAGGGAGCCCCTTCCTGGACATTTGTGTTATGCATCGACACTTGGCACGTGCCATATGTCCTGTGCTATTCCCACAGTCGTGTATGCCTTCTTGCATTACTACTGCGTGTTACTGGCTGTTTGTATCTGGTACACATGGCTATTATGGTGGATAGCTTGGCCTATTCCCATGCTATGACATACCCATTCATCCAGGCATATACATGTTATTCCATCCTTTGCGTTAGCAGTGGGTGTTTGGCCGTCCGGCAATGCTATTCTCAACGTGTGATGTCCCACCTTCACCTTCTTTGCCTGTAGCACCCTGTTGGGGCGTCCTGCTTGGTGGGCAGATGTTCCGCCATATGTGTTGTGTTTGACATGTCTGCATAGCTAATCATCAGTACGGTGGCTGAACATACTGCCTTGTTCAGCTGTGCACAGTTATGGGCACCGTGGCGTGTGCACGCCTATTGGGTTTCGACAGGTCCATACCACATGCGAGATGTACACATTCTGCCGACACATTCACATGCGGCCATTTGGATATCTGTACCTGAGGTGGGTTGTTAACATGGTGGGTACATATTTGCCCGCGTGGCACTGTCTAGGACAATACTTCTTACTACATTTCAGGTATACCCATTGTGTGTAGGTGTGTAGCTGCGCAAGGCTGCTAGCTGGGTTGTGTGCATGGTCGTACATGGGTGCGGGTTCCATGCTATGACGGGGCTGTTGTATATTACATTTGCATGCATGGTTTCTGCTTCTGGATATTACGCTTAGGCATACGCCGTCCTATGTGTATGCGACGGGCACGTTGCTGGGTGTAGTACATGTTGCTATGCGCATGTTTGTCTTTGTTTAGGGTATCTAGTTTCCTTCTTGTTGTTATATCGACACGGCTACCCGGCTGTGTACTCGCACTACTGCTGGTGACCATGCCCATGTGGCTACTTTTATGTAGGTGCGGCGCGCTGACATGCTGCGGTACACCTTCACTGGGTATGCCCACTGACAGTGCATTGCGTGACGGACACGGTATTACGCGTATCCTTTGTTCCTTGGACGGGCACACTTTGTACTTCGTGGGTTAATGTTTGGTTCTCCATTTTGTGTGAACGGGTACTATCTTGCATAGTCTGCATACGTTTCATTATCCACGGACCCTTGCTGGTGCGGTTACTATTGCAGGCGGCCTGTGGAAGTCAGCACTTTAGGTTGCTCATCGCCTGCCAGCTTGGCCACGCCTACGGCCGCATCCTACTTGGGCTCGCTCACGTGCCCTCCGCATGTGTCAGTGGTTGCGGCGCGCACTCATTACTATGCATATGGCGCTGCTACGCCGATTATTCACTGCACTGCCAGCGCAAGCCTTACACCGGCCTTGCGCCGAGCTTTATGAATCCTGGGGGTGATCTACCTAACATTGCTTCTTTCAAGAAAAAAAGCAGTTATATTCTTGCACCACACTGCTTATTCATGCATTTGAAAGGGCTTGAGAATCCAATTTTTGTAAACTTCAGCAATTAAAGGGGAAAAAGCATTTTAATAATTTGTCTGTCAATCAGATAAATATCCTTAATGCTTTGAAGCATGACAAGTCCATTAGAATTATGAAGTCTGATAAAGGGGGTGGGACTATTATTTTTGATTCGATGACCTACACAGGCATTATATTTGAAATGTAACAAAATACGGACTTGTACACACGTTTCAAAAAATGAGATTAATATTGCCTATAGAAAGCCTGACCTACATCTACAAGATTTACTCTGAGGGTCTTATTTCCATTGGTGCTTTTAATTTTTTGAACAATACATGACCAAAAAAAAACACAAAAAGAAAAATCTAGCAAGGCTAGATTTTCCACTGTGTGATACCTTAAACCTCTTATATCAGAGGCAAGATAGGACATATGCAAATTACCCTTTAAGGATATCAAGTGTTTCAGCTAAATGGCAATTCTGAATGTCCATGACTTTTTCTTTCACTTTTATTTATTTATTTATTATTTATTTATTTCCAATTTGTTGACCTTGGAGGTCCACTGGGCTCAAAGAGCCCATTTTCAGTGGAGGCCCGGGGAGAAAAGCTCCATAGTACAAAGTGTAAACTACATAATTCAGATACATAGTACAGAGAAAAGCTAGATAGCTCAAAGTTAACAAAATACAGAGAAAAGCTAGATAATTCAAAGTTAACAAAATACAATACATAGTTAACAAAATACAATATACAGTAGCAAAGAGGTGCAGTAACAACTTGTATTACATAGCAAACTAAGAACAGTTAAATTACAACATATATACAATATATAATACATATTTATATGTTTGTAGGTTGAGAACAGTAGTATAGCGTAGAATGTGTTCATTGGTTAGAAATGTCAGATAGTGATCTGAAATAAGTAATTGAGGGATAGATTCCTGGTAAGAATGGGACTTTGAGTGTGATAAAAATGATCATGAGTTAAGGAGGTTTAGGTAGGTAGAGAGCAGTTGCACTTCCAGGTATGGGAGAGGTAGGAATGGAGCTGGGTTTTGAAGTGTTCAAAGTTTTCAGAGATTCGTAGAGATGGAGGGAGAGAGTTCCATTTTTTGGCTAAGGTAAAGGATAGAAGTAGCTGCCCAGTGGGATGATTTGGTTTATACACTGAGATTGGGTTTTGGTGGGCAGATCTAAGGGGTCTGTGAGGGGTGTAGGAAGGTAAGATGTTAGCAAGTGCTGGACATGTATTAGGTTTGAAAATAAGCTTGTGGGCTGTACAGAGTTGGAGGTAGTCCAGGTAACTGGGAAGTTCTAGCCACTGCAGTTGGTGGAGAGGTATACAGTGGTGAGTAGAGTATTTGGATGAAGTTGCAAATTTTGAGATTTTATTGTAGCAGGTTTTCAGTTTAGAAGAGTTGGAGGAAGATAGATTGGTTAGTAAGGGTGCACCATACATCAGGGGTAGTAAGTAGGTTGAGGCAAGGGTCTGTTTAGTTGAGGGGGAGAGGAAGTGTGAGTTTCTATACAGCATGCCAAGTTTCTGATGTGTTTTCTTAATATTTAGTAGAATATGGTTATCAAATTTTAGTTGCTCATCAATAGTAACCCCAAGAAGTTTGGCAAAAGGAACAATTTCTAGAGTGGAGTTAGCATGGCTGGTAATTTTAAAGGAGGATTTGTCAAGAGGGATAGATTTTGATGGGGAGAATAGTAGGATTTTAGATTTGTTGGCATTTAGGGAGAGATGATTTTGAAGCATCCATTTCTCAGTAGTTGAGAAAGCAGATTGAGTTTTAGTTTGAAGCTCAAGGAGGTTGGAGGCAGAGCAGACTAGTGTTGAGTCATCTGCATATTGTACTATTCTGGTGTTGGGAATTGATGTGTGGAAGTCATTAATGAAAATATTAAAGAGCATAGGACCGAGTATGGATCCCTGGGGTACCCTGGTTGGGGTTGGAAGGAAGGCAGAGGTACCAGTTTTGAGGTAGCTGCTAAACCAGGTAATGGTGTTTTGTGAAAGGTTACATTTAGAAAGGTGGGAAAGAAGATGGGTTTGGGAGATAGTATCAAGAGCTTTGGAGAGGACTGTAGACACTAGATTGCCGGAGGCATGGTTTACTATGTCTAGAAATGAAAGAAGAGCTGTTATTGTGCTATGGCCAGGATGGAACCCATGCTGTGTTGGGGTGAGGAGTTGGTTATTTGTAAGGAATGGCATTAGCTGGAGGTGGATACATTTCTCAAGAATTGTTGAGATAGGAGATAGAATTGCTATGGGTCAGAAGTTGTAGTAGTTATTGTTTTTGCCTCCTTTGTGGAGGGGTTGGATAAAGGTGGTACACCATAGTTTAGGGACATATGATTCCTGTATGGATCTATTGATGAGTATACTAATGGGAATAGCAATACTGTCTGTTGCTAGTTTTAGAAAGATAGAGGGGATGTTGTCAGGGACATTGGAGCAAGTCTTAAGTTTAGAGAGAAGTTTTTTTATGTATGATGTGGGGATGGGTTTGAGATGAAAAGTAAGAGGAGTGTTTAGGGTGGTAGATTGGGGAGAGGATTTGAGATGGGAGGAGGAGTTGTTGTTAGGGAAGATTTTGGTGAGTTCTGCTATCGAGTTAGTAAAGAATGAATTGAACAGTGTAGCTATTTCTGTGTCATGTTTGCTAGTGTCGGGGCAAGGGTTGTTTTTGGTGCCTGGATTAAGAAGAGAACTGATGGATTTCCAGAATTGTTTGGGGTTTGTGGAATGAGTATTCAGCAACACACCAACAGTCAGATTCCACCAACGCTCTTTATTCAACGATCTGGTACCTCGGCCATTCGCCTTCAAAGGATCACATTACAACTTTCAATATGAGCTCTTTATATATCATAACTAATTGATTAATTAACAATTAGTTTAACTGAGTATCAAAATTTAAAGTGATCTTTGTGGAATGAGTAGTCTGGAGTTTGATATAGTATGATTTTTTATCCTGTGTAATAAGTTTTTTAGCTAGGTTGCGGAGTTGTTTATATTTAAGAAGGGTGTCTGGGTGCTTATTACGATGGTAGAGTTTCCAGGTCTTATCCCTTTGTTGCATGAGTGTTTTGGTATCTTTAGTAAGCCAGGGGGCGGAATTGGTTTTTATATGTTTTATTCTTGGAGGGGCTTGGGAGTTAAGGGTATCCAAGAAGGTTGAGTTGAAGAATTCAACGGCATTGTCTAGAGGAAGAGTTTTTAATTTATTCCAATTTATCAGTTTGTGGGAATTGGAGAAAGCTGTGGGGTTAAAGTTTGTGAGATTCTGAGTATGGATATATTGGTGTAGGTGTGGAGAGGAATGGGTTGCTCTTTGGATGAAGGCTGGCAAGTGATCACTAATGGAGTCTGGTAAGGTGCCAGTGTGGGAGATTTTAATTGGGTGGGAGACAAGGATCCAGTCTAGTATGGAGCCTGGGGGTTATTTTTATTGGGTCTGGTAATAGCATTTGTGAGTTGAATGAAGTTATATAGATTGATTGAAATGGTGGGGTTATTACTAGTGATCTTGTTCAATGTTTACATCTCCTAGCATGTATGTCTCATGGCTGATATGAGATGAGGCCCAATGAAGGATTTCCTCAAGTGTAGTAGTATTGTTTCCAGGGGGGATATAGAGGGCTATAACACAAATACTTTTATGGTTATTTAGTTTGAGGTTTCCTGTGACTAGTTCAGCGTTGTTAAACTGAGGAATAGGATTTTCGTAGGGAGTAATGGAGAGTAGGCTAGAGTAGATTAAGGCTACTCCTCCACCTTTCTTTTTAGGCGGTCATGTCTAAGAGCTTGAAACCCTGGGGGTAAGATTTCAGAGTCCAAAATATTGAGTTTTAGCCATGTCTCGGAGAGGGCTACTATGTCAGATTGGGTATGGTATAACCAAGCATGAAAGTGGGCTATTTTGTTTCTTAGACTTTGGGTATTAATAGTCAGGAGCTTGAGGTATTTAGAGTTGGTAACATGGGTGGTAATGGGGGAGTTGGATTGCTGCTACTAGTTGGTCCTGGGTTGGGGTGTATGTCTCCTGCTAGGCATAGGTAGTCAAAGGGGAATGAGAGCAGGGGTTTAGATTTATTCCTGGAGTTTTGTGGGAGGTACAATAATGCTTTGGGAATATGATGTTTCATTGAGGAGGATAAGAGATTTAGTTTGAAGAAGAGGAGTGGGTTTGGATGAACAAGAGAGGGGGTTATTGAGTGAAAGTGAGTTGTGGTAGAGTGATGATTAGTGTTAGGGGAGATGGTGGAGTGATAAGGGGATAGGAAAGAAGTGGGTAGTTTGTAGGAGGTATAGGAGGTGGCATGGTATAGTGTTATTAGAAGTAGTATGTTGAGGGAAGTGAGGAGAAGGGTGTGAAAGGGCATGGTAAGGTTTAGATATAAATTAATAGTTGGGGAATAGGTGTTGAGGAAGTAGTTGGATGTAGGCAAGTATGTTAGAGTAGGAGGGAGGTGTATAGAAGTGTATACAATGTTTTAAGGTTAGGGAAGGGGGAGGGGTGAGAAAGTATTGGTGGATGGGAGGGGAGGGGATAGTGAGGAGATGTGAGTGGATTGGATTAGAGAAGTGGGAGGGGATTTATGGCTAGGATAAGTGTAGGAGCACTGGGGGTGTGTGGGATATGGAGGTAGGGAAGGGGAGCGAATGGAGCAGGTTAGAGCAAGTAAAGGAGAAATTCCAGTGACAATCAGTAAGCAGTAGACTCCTGAGAAGCCCTTGGAAGTTCCAGGAGAGTGGGGTATGATAGTTCAGCTGTAGAATTGTTAAACTTTGTTTTCTTAATGTTAGTTTCACAGTTTGTTTTCTATTTGTTTCTAGGTGGAAGGGCTGCAGACCTGCAGTCTTCTAGCACGAGACACTCCTGCAGTTACAGCTAAGAAACTAAATTGTAGACTAGAATTTAATACGAGAGTTAAAGGATAAGGGATACAACACAAGCCTAGTGTAGTATACCACAAAGTGGACAGAAGGTAAAAATTCAGTTAAGCTAGTGAAATAGAGAAAGCTAGAAACGATGGGTCAAGTAATAGATGCAATGGAGAGAGGACTATATTCCTATGGGATAGAGCTGGGTATGGCTGCTGGGTGCCTGGCTCAGGAGTGTGACTAATACAGACACTGTTTTATTTTGTGTTATAAAACAAATTCAGCTTCACAGTTTGGTCAAGGTGTCACACATACTTTTCCTGAATCTTTTTGAAGGAAGGAGTTAGAGTAATGGCTGACAGGTTTCCTTAGGGATTTAGATGACCAGTTGAGATTTTTTGAAGGGGTCCTTATAGACCAGGCAGGAAGGTTCTCAGGTCTTAATGCAGGCTAGGCAGTTAATCTAGGTAGGTTAGAGAGAAGAAAACAGAGTTATAGTGAAAGACGGTAGTATTTTCAGTTTTAAGCATATACAGTGAGGAAGCAGCAGAGAATTTCTGAGATTAAAGGCACCTTAAACACATTCACATACTGAATTAACAACACAGTTAGGATGCAGCAGAGATATTTCTGAGATTAAAGTCACCTTAAACACATTCACATACTGAATTAACAACACAGATAGGATGCAGCAGAGATATTTCTGAGATTAAAGCCACCTTAAACACATTCACATACTGAATTAACAACACAGTTAGGATGCAGCAGAGATATTTCTGAGATTAAAGCCACCTTAAACACATTCACATACTGAATTAACAACACAGTTAGGATGCAGCAGATATATTTCTGAGATTAAAGGCACCTTAGACACATTCACATACTGAATTAACAACACTGCACACAGGAATACTACTGTAGCTCTGTCTGTGAGTAGTAGGCTCGTATTATATGCTAAACACAGCGATACAAAAGTAAAGGAGATGCACAATACACGTTTGTAAGGCACAACCAGGCAGTATAGAATCTAAAAAAAAAAACTTTAAATAGCCAGTTATGTCATTTTAAACACAGGTGAAAGTTAAACAAGTATTCAAATACTTGCAACCCCCTGTTGTAATTACTCATAACATGGAGGCACACTAAATTTAAGAAAACTTATTTAGACTAAAAACAACCACAGTACAAGTAACAGCTAACCTAGTTAATTTGCTTCCCCAAAATGTATTCCAAGTTCACTACTCAGCTAGTAAGCACAGCCTATGAAATAGGATCCAATAAGGAAGGTGATATTCCAATTTAGCTCAAAACTAGAGTTAATCTTAACCCTGCAGAGTCTCAGAGCAATTCACTTCAGTTAACAGGGGAATCTATATTCATGAAGCAGGGAACTGGCTATGTATATATCCAACAGTGTCCTAACACAGATAATTTCAGTCAAGATACGCTAAGCAAGGCCCTAAATTTAATTCTAAGGGTGCCGGACCTCGGGTGTAAGTGTAAGCACTTCAGATTACTATGAGAACACATGTAATCTAGTGCGAACAGGGTTACGCTATGTCCGGGAGTAGTCTAATTGAAGATAATAGCCCCAGTTAAACAATCGCTGCTAGCAGTACTACTCTTTCACAAGTAGGACAAATATGGAGGAAAACCTGTAACAGCTAGGCAACAATGTAACTATAGTTTTAAATCATGTATCTAAATGGATATAAAGTGTAGAATGAGCCACCTACAGTAAAGCAAGATGCTATTAGTGACCCTGCACTCACTATTAAGAGTTAATAAATGGTCAAAAACCCCTCTGTAAGTAAATGCAAAAGCGTTCCAGCTATCTAAGCCACCTACAGAGAGGCGAGACACTGTTAGTGACCAACACTCTCTTTTAAGAGTTAAAAACAGTCAAAACCCCCCTCTGCATGTTAATGCAAAAGCTTTCCAGGTATCTAAGCCACCTACAGAGAAGCAAGACTCTGTTAGTGACCAACACTCTCTTTTAAAAGTTAAAAAACAGTCTAAAACCCCTCTGCATGTAAATGCAAAAGCGTTCCAGCTAATTAAGCCACATACAGGGAAGCGAGACACTATTTGTGACCTTGCACTCTCATTTAAGTTGATAAAAAGTCAAAAAGCCCCTCTGTAAGTCTGAAAGTAAACGCAAAAGCGTTCCAGCTATCTAAGCCACCTACAGAGAAGTGAGAGGATGTTAGTGACCAACACTCTCTTTTAAGAGTTAAAAAACATTCAGAAACACCTCTGCATGTAAACGCAAAGGCGTTCCAGCTAATTAAGCCACATACTGTGAAGAGAGACACTGTTTGTGACTTTACACACTCATTTATGTTGATACAAAGTCAAAGTCAAAAGCCCCTCTGGAAGTCAACGCAAAAGCATTCCAGCTAAGTCAAAGTCAAAAGCCCCTCTGGAAGTCGGCGCAAAAGCATTCCAGCTAACTAAGCCTCCTACAGTTGAGAGGGACCCTATTAGAGACTCTACGCTCTTTTTTAAAGTTAAGGAAAGATCGAAAACCCCTCTACAGGTAAATGCGAAAGCATTCAGCTTTGCTAATGCTGCGAGTATTACTGCGCTCACAGAACAAGCTGGCTGGCGTACCTGAAACCCACATGGGAGGCACCAACTACATTAGCTATTTTAGATACAGTAAGTTGCTACAAAAAGAGAATTAAAACGTAGTTCCTTCATAAAAATTAAGTGTACCAAGCAGGGGCTATTCCTTACAAACAGCAATGGAACACATAAGAAAATAACTTAGAGAACAGCAGAAAATAAAATACAATTTACAGAAAATGACTCACTGGGACCAGGGACACGCAGCAGCCAGGAAAGATGTAAGATAGTAAAGATGGCGCTCAGCAGGGCTACCCGGATTTAAGCTATTTGGGAAGGATATGAGGTGGGAAGGGGAGGCAAGGGAGGGTCAATAAACCCTAGTTGAGAAAGCTAGTATGGGAGGCCAACCAATAGAATGTCATACATGACAATGGTAGAGGGATGAGAGCAGTGGGTCAGGTGAGGTAATTTGATAGATATAAGGGCTACAGGAGAGATGGTGAGTATGCAGACAGCTAAATTATAGGAAGAAGTAACAGGCTATAGAGCAAGTAAAGGAGAAATTCCATTGACAATCAATAAGTAGTAGACTCCTGAGAAGCCCTTGGAAGTTCCAGGAGAGTGGGGTATGATAGTTCAGCTGTAGAATTGTTAAACTTTGTTTTCTTAATGTTAGCTTCACGGTTTGTTTTCGATTTGTTTCTAGGTGGAAGGGCTGCACTGCAGTCCTCTAGCACGAGCCACCCCTGAAGTTACAGCTGAGAAACTAAATTGTAGACTAGAATTTAATACGAGACTGAAAGGATAAGGGATACAACACAAGCCTAGTTTAGTATACCACCAAGTGGACAGAAAGTAAAAATTCAGTTAAGCTAGTGAAATAGAGAAAGCTAGGAAAGATGGGTCAAGTAATAGGTGCAATGGAGAGAGGACTATATTCCTATGGGATAGAGCTGGGTATGGCTGCTGGGTGCCTGGCTCAGGAGTGTGACTAATACAGACACTATTTTATTTTGCGTTATAAAACAAATTCAGCTTCACAGTTTGGTCAAGGTGTCACACATACTTTTCCTGAATCCTTTTGAAGGAAGGAGTTAGAGTAATGGCCGACAGGTTTCCTTACGGCTTTAGATGAGCCAGTTGAGATTTATTGAAGGGGTCCTTATAGACCAGGCAGGAAGGTTCTCAAGTCTTAACGCAGGCTAGGCAGTTAATTTTTCCTGAATCCTTTTGAAGGAAGGAGTTAGAGTAATGACTGACAGGTTTCCTTAGGGATTTAGATGAGCCAGTTGCGATTTTTTGAAGGGGTCCTTATAGACCAGGCAGGAAGGTTCTCAGGTCTTAATGCAGGCTAGGCAGTTAATTTTTCCTGAATCCTTTTGAAGGAAGGAGTTAGAGTAATGGCCGACAGGTTTACTTAGGGATTTAGATGAGCCAGTTGAGATTTTTTGATGGGGTCCTTATAGACCAGGCAAGAAGGTTCTCAGGTCTTAATGCAGGCTAGGCAGTTAATTTTTCCTGAATCCTTTTGAAGGAAGGAGTTAGGGTAATGGCCGACAGGTTTCCTTAGGGATTTAGATGAGCCAGTTGAGATTTTTTGAAGGGGTCCTTATAGACCAGGCAGGAAGGTTCTCAGGTCTTAATGTAGGCTAGGCAGTTAATTTTTCCTGAATCCTTTTGAAGGAAGAAGTTAGAGTAATGGCCAACAGGTTTCCTTAGGGATATAGATGAGCCAGTTGAGATTTTTTGAAGCGGTCCTTATAGACCAGGCAGGAAGGTTCTCAGGTCTTAATGCAGGCTAGGCAGTTAATTTTTCCTGAATCCTTTTGAAGGAAGGAGTTAGAGTAATGGCCGGCAGGTTTCCATAGGGATTTAGATGAGCCAGTTAAGATTTTTTGAAGGGGTCCTTATAGACCAGGCTGGAAGGTTCTCAGGTCTTAATGCAGGCTAGGCAGTTAATTGGGACCAGTGACATGCAGCAGCCAGGAAAGATGTAAGATCTTTTTGTGTTTTTTAACCAGTGGAAATTTGCTAGATTTTTCTTTTTGTGTTTTTTAACTTCTGATGCAAGAGGTTTACGTTATTGCACAGTGGAAATTCTAACTTTGCTAGATTTTTTTGTGTGTTTTTTAACCAGTTGTTTTTTCTGTGTGAACTTTTTACTCATTGTTTTAGTTTGTTAGTTAAGATATTTTGTAAACACCTTAATGTTTATGGATATCAGTTGGGTATGACAACACTATGTTTCCAAAAGTTAAACATTCCTCTTACACTGTGCTGATGATGCCATAAGAAGGCAGAAACAGGCATGTCCACTGCAAGAGGGATTTGGCTTTATTGGCCTGAAATTGTCCATAAATAGACTTAAAAGTAAAAGTTAAAGAATAACGGAGGTTGGAATAGAGATTTGGTTCTGAAGTTCCAGGAAGGTTCTAATGATATAATAAATATTGTTAGAAACAATTGTAATATTTTTTAGGATTAAAGAATTTATTTTTAACAGACTAGAGGAACAGCCAACTTTTGTATACAAAACAGGAGATAATTTAAAGAATATTTTTGAACAGAATGCTCTGGTACATCCAAGGATGGTATTTATCAGGGTACCATTAAATGTGGAGCCTTGAAGGGGAAGGAATACAATTACACAACATGCTAAAGAAGAGAATTACATTCAGGCAAGGTAACAGTGACTCTCACTGGGTGGTCTGTACAGCAAAATGCTACACCTGTCCTGCATTTTATGTGGGACAAACTGAGTGCACCCTTAGAAAAGGATATATAGACACATTTATGATATTAAAACTATAAGTAATAGAAATGCACTGTAGAAACACTTGGTTTGTTTAGATTTAGAAAAAAATTATTTTTGCTATACTGGACAAAGTTCAGTTTTACCCTATGGTTGGTGCATGGGAGACATGGTTAAAATACAGAGAACTCTGTTGGTAGATTAAGTTAGATGCAACTCACAAATCTGATATTAATGAAAACATTTCTGTTTATTCCATTTTAAAGTTGAGATTGACTAAGTTATTGGGGTGTTAATGCTCTTCATTATTTTTTAGATATTGAGTGTGACCCACCATTCACTTATACTAATATCACAAAACTAAATGTACATGGTCAAAAAATACATTACTGTATGAAATAAACATTGATTTAATATTAAAATCCAAAATTGCAGCAGATACATTTAGATTAAATTTACTTAGACCAAATGAATAAACACTAAATAAACTCTAAATTTAGACCATTATCGAAAGGTGAAGTGATAAAATAGAATGGACAAGGATCAGCCAAATGAAAATCAAACAGACAAACAAAAAGTTTAAACATGTTCTTTGCAGGGGAGCAAGATTCTATCCCCCACATCTTCTACCCCCTGCTAATTATATATACCAACTCTGAGATCTCAATACAGTATGGCAAGGGTAGATTAACCAGTCCATACTGTACTGTACTGTAATCTCATACTGAAAAAAATGGTGCATGTGATTAGCTGATTTTCATTTCTGATCAGCTGTACCAGCTTTTTTCCTTTCTCAAATTGTACTTTTTTTTTTAAAACAAACAAGAAACATCTTTATTAAATTAGCACATATGACATAGGCAATCTTAATTTTTTTATAAATGAAAGCAAACCATATTGACACAATTTCATTGGCGAATATTATAGATTACAAACCACCCTGACACAGTTGTAGTTGCAAATATTATACATCACTTATCATCTATCTACTTATTGTCAGTCAAACATTACATAGCTCATTCAAATCCTGCCTTCTTTTAAACATCATTCCACCTCTGCATTTATTGATCCCACAATTACCATTTATTCCTTATATAATTTGCTCCTACCCTTTTCTAAAGATCCCATTTCCAGTTGTTTTATCTCTTTTACTATATTCGTTACTTCTAGTAAAGTTGGTTTAGACTTTGATTTCCATTTTCTAGTAACTGTTGTTTTGGCAGCCAACATATTTAGACTCGGCAAGGCCTTATTATGTCTAGGCAATTCCAATTATGTATAATAACTCAAAAAATAATTTCCTTAGTTACACCAATTTGCTCAACCAGTATCTCTGACAAAGCAGTCTGCAGGGAATCTTTAAAATCTGCTGAATCATTACACTCCCAGAAAATATGTTCCCAGTTACCTCTTTCTTCACCATCATACCTCCAACATTTGCTGTCTACCTGAGGAAAAATTCTTTGGAGACTGCTTAAGGTATAAAAATACCCAAGTAAACTCTTCCGAGCAAAGATTCTAAATATTTTAGACGTTGTTGCATATTTGAGAGACATACATATATTCCCTCATTTGTTTCTTGTGAAATGCTTATCCAGTCACTCTTCTCAATCCTTTCTAACCTTCTCTGATTAATTCTTGTACTTATTATGCAACATTTTATATGCTGTAGTAATTATTCCTTTTTTAACAGCAGCTTCTGCTTTAGATTCTACTAAAAACTCTGCCAGTGCAGGTCTTTCACTTAGGACTCCCCTATTTCTTTGTCTTTGCCTTTGCCTATACTCTAATATCAATCCTTGATAGTGGAAGCAATCTCTAACCTGCAGTCCAAATAAATTCTTGGCCTCTTCCCATTCTATTACCTTTCCCTCTCTAGTTATTTGCTCTCAGTACCTTGGTTCCTTTGCCTGTCTTCTCCAATAAATTCCAGCCCCCTCTTGTCTATTGTCTGTATCTCTAATTGCAGTCATCTCTATTGGCTGAATCTCCTTTCTCCATTCCTGTGTTGCCTTAGTTCTTAGAATATTTTCTGCTACTTTATAATATACTATCCTGTATGACTATTGTTATTCAACTTAAAGGTCTGCATCCAAAATCCCAGTCTCTCCTTGTTTCTTGACCTTCCTCCCTGTTTCATCATTATCCCTTTCCATTTTAAATTATAGATTTCTGCTTGTGCTATATATATGAGCCTTAACTGTGCTGTTCTGAAATGCCCATTCAAATTGGGTAATCCCAATCTGCCTTGTTCAGTTGGAACAATCAGTTTATCCCACTTGACTCTTGCCATCTTCCCCTCCAGATAAAATTCTTCAGCTCTTTATTAAATGCTATCCACAACTTCTCCTCTGATTGATAAAAATATGCCTGACCTTTGTATAAGACTAAAGGGACTAAAAAAATATTAACTGCTTGTATCTTATTATTGATATCCATACAACAGAGCTTCCATTTTCTCAGTTTTTGTATTCTTTCCTTTACTCTCTTCCCACATATCCTTAGTTTCCACACCAGAATAATTTTTAATCCATATTCCTAAATGCTTCATTTTATCATGTACCCATAAATATGGATATTGCTGAACCAATTTATGTCTGGGTACATAGTTTACTGCTATTACCTTTGTTTAGCTTCATTAATTTTCTATCTAGAAAAGATTTGAAACTTTTTGAAATGTTCCACAACACTGTAATGTTCCTTTCAGGTTTTGTCCAGTATAAAATAATGTTAACTGCAAACAGATCCAGCTTTTCTTGACTACCGTACCAATTATATCCTTGAATTTCTGAGTCCCTTATTTCCTTTGCCAATGTTTCTAAATATAATGCAAATAAAGTACAGAGAGTACACGCTTGCCTAGTTCCTCTGCTCAAGCAGAAATTATCAGAGGACCCCACCCACATTAATTTTCACCTCCAATCCCTCATATATCCTCCTAATCAACCTTATAATTTTATCTGGGAATATAAATGCTTCTATTGCCCTGCTCATAAAGTCCCAGCTTAGTTTGTCAAATGGTTTCTCTGCATCAAGACCCAACAACAACAATGGTATCTTCTTACATTCTACTTCCCTCTGGATCATCAGTGTTCTGTTAATGTTGTCAAATGTTTGCCTCCCCTCCACAAAACCACATTGATCTATTTCTATCCATTTTGACATCATTTTTGCCATTCTTTGAACCATTATATACATAAGCAGTTTATAATCATGGTTTGGTATTGAAATGAGCCTGTATGAAGCTGGGTCTAATGGATCTTTACTCTCTTTAGGAATTACAGCTACCACTGCTTTCTTCCAGGATGTTGGTACTTCTCCTCCTCTTAAAATACTGTTAAACAAAACCCTCCAAATCTTTATCAATTTTCCCTCCTAGCTTCCAAACTTCCACAGGTATGCCATCTATTCCTGGGAATTTTCCTGTAGATTGGTTATATATCATCATTTTTATGTCATCTCCTCCTATCCTAACTGTTAGTAATTGAATTTCATCTACCTCTAACCATGATATATATAATTCTTCCAAAAACATTTCCATTTGTACCTTTTCTAGATTTCCATATTTCTCTGCTGTATACAGATTTTCATAGAATTTCCAAAATATTTATAAAACTTTTACAGTATCTCTTATCATCTTGTTATAAGCTCCCTAAGCTTAGCAACAGCCCTTTCTACTTTGTATTGCCTGAGTCATTGTGCTAAACATTTTTGTGCTCTAGAGTTATTATCAGAAACAGTGGCTTAATAGCAATCTTTCTAAACTCATGCATATTTTTGAAGTAATCCCTTATTTTCTGTTTGTATTTTGTTGATTGTGTTAGTTCCACTGGGCAGATCCCATTTTCAACAAGGAGCTATGGAAAAATGCCACAGAAGTGCCAGCATTAAAATAAGCCAAACACAGTCATAGTACTGTTACATGAAGTATTAGTACCACATACCTTACAATATATACTAAACTGTGATTCAACTCTGTTACACTGAAACAGATGCAAGACTAACATGCATCGGCTAAACGCTCTTGATGGGGAAATAAAATCTGTCATTACTGGAAAAAATAGCACTGGTTATTTATATATGTATTTTTCTATGAGACTGGGGAATGTTTTAGGATTTATAAACTCTACTACTATATGCATCTCCCATTCTGACTAATCTCAACAAAACTGAACTAAGCAAAATGGAAGCCTGCTATAACAGAATTGCCCGCTTTGCTGCAAATTGCTCATATAGAACTCATCACTGTACTGCTTTGAGACAGATCCACTGGCTTGAACTGCCCAACCTCCTAACCTGCAATCAGCTCTGCCTCTGTCATTCTATCTATTACCTCCCCAATAAGTGCCCTGCTCTCAAAAACCTTGTACAACATCACTCAACCAAAAGGCCTCTTAGATCATCAAGCAAACTACTACTAGATGTCACCAACAGCTACAATAGCTTTGGAGACACACTATATACTAGTTGAGTGGCTACAAAATGGAACTCTCTCCCCACTGGCATACAAAACACATCGTCCAAAGCCTCCTTTAAAAACCTCATTAGGCAACATCTCAAGCAAAGTTGGCAGTGCCATGACTGCTCCCCAGGCTAGTGAAAGTGGATAAGGTACATATACTAAACCTAGAGTACTTGATAATAGTTTTCACTCTTACTCACAAACACTGGCTAATCTACATTGTATGTACTGTATCTGTGTACTATGTATGTATTCTACCTATGTTCCAAATTTCAGCTGTATATCACAAATCTATTGATTACCTCTATTTTTAAATTAATATTTTCTTGTTTGTTCTCTCCACTGTAACTGCTGATGTGTTGCATACCACTGTAAAAGCATGTCTATTGTAATTTGTGTGTATACTGATCATGTCTAAATATCTAAATGTATCTGTAATTTTTCTATATGGAGCTTTTCTCCCCAGGCCTCTGTTGAAAAAGGGCCTTTTCGGCTCAGTCAGACACCCCCGGTTAACAAATGTAAAATAAATAAAGGGGGTTAATAAATCACAAACAAAGGAGCCTAGTGAGAAAGAAAAGGAAAGTTACTGCATAACTTTGATGTAGTGATGAGCTTAGATATATGCTACTAACAGGTGTCTTGACGTGCATGTGAGAGCCCTGGTCCTGATATAATCTTACATATTGCTCTAAAGGGAGAGACATACGTACCCACCAGGCCTAGCGTGAGACTTGGAGGGAGTACTAGGAATATTTAAAATATATTGTTGATGACTTGCATTGTTGTAGCAGGACATGGTAGAGGGGAGCCAAGCGCGGATGCAGTACTTTTGTGAAGAAGAATGTGACTTAAAAGGAACTGCTGATATACTATTCTGCATTTCATATCCATTCATCTTAATTTTGTAAAGCCTCACAGTGATTAGTATCAGAAGGATGTCCAGCTGCAAAGCATTTTACTGAATGCAGATTCATTTTTCTGCTTTGCTTTGTCATTGAGTTCACTCAGTACATCAGATACTATGTAGCTTTTCAGTAGTTTTTGGACAACTATTCCAGATATCAGGGTAAATATTGCAGGTGTTGATTGTGTTTTGATCATACAAGATTCTCCAAGTTGTCAGTTCTGCTACACTGAAATGATCCTAAAAGTGAAGAACTGCAGTCCAGTATTATACCCCAACAGGTAAAACTATTTTGCCATTTTGTGGTGTGTGTGTGTGTGTGTGTGTGTGTGTGTGTGTGTGTGTGTGTGTGTGTGTGTGTGTGTGTGTGTGTGTGTGTGTGTGTATTTATAACTGACATGCAAAAGGCAACCAAACATGATGCAACAGCCATACATCTATGCTGACAATTCAGCTCTTGTCTGCTCAGCCCCAATACTGTCCCAACAAGACTCCTTCTCCTTTATTGGGATCTGTCTGGGACAATCCCATCTGCTTGTGAATCCTCAAAAAATGAAATGAATCACATTTCCCTCCAATAACCTCCCACCAACTAGCTCTGCATTAAATACAGTCTCATCTAACAACACCAAAATAGAACAATCACCCATATGAAGTTACTGGTCATCATAGATGACAAACTTACATCTGACCAGCACACTAGTGTTGCAAAAAAAAAAAACACCTCGTATAAAACCAGGACATTTCTCAGTCAGCACAGCAGGAAGATAATTACATCCCTCTTTCCTCCTAGCCTGCTGTATGTATCAACAATTTTCACTAATCTTCTGACTACACTAATGAACAGACTTGAACAGTGTTATAATAAAATAAGTAAATTGGCATCCAACCTCCCAAATCAAACACATCATTGTATTCCCTTGCAGAACCTGAATTGACAAGAATTGCCACACCACATATATACACAGCTCATAATGGCA